>NC_056745.1:619208184-619423184 GCF_019279795.1 Protopterus annectens
TTTGAATGTGTGTTTAAAGCGGACAGGTCGAGAATAGGTCTCCATTTGCTTTCTTTTCTTGGTACCAGGAAGAGTCTGGAGTAAAATCCCTTTCCTTGCTCCATAGATGGTACCTTTTCCACAGCTCTCATCCTTAATAATTGAGATATTTGTTTCAGAGCTTCTGCCTTTTGATTTGGAGGTAGGGTTGGCATTCCTCTCTTCCCTGGTAGAGTATGGAAGTGAAACCTGTAACCTTGGTCTATTGTCTGCAAAATCCACTTGTCTCTTGTGATGTAATGCCAGTTTATTGAAAATAAGGCTAGCTTCCCGCCTAAGGGTGCTTCTAGTTGTTCCCTGGTAGGCGGTGTCAGAGCCAAGTCACTGTGATTGTCCTGTAGTTGTGGTGGTGGCTGTGTCTGTGGCTGTACCTCGCTGGTTGTTACCCTGCCACTGGCGTCTCCTGTAGGCACCCCTGGATTGGCTTCTGCCTCTTGAACGCCTATTCCTGCCTCTCTGAGCTCTGGAGGAGTCTGGAAAGGACCAATTCTTGGAGGCCAATTCCTGCTAAACCTTGGAGGTTGGACCTGTAAAAAATCTTTCACTGTTTGGACAGATTTTGCCTTCTCTTCCATCTTCTTCAGCACCTGTTGTGCAGGAGAGCCAAACAAATTGATCTTATCCATGGGAGCATCTAATAGTTTTGATTTGACATGGTCTGGTAAGGCCTGCTCTTTTAACCATGCATGCCTTCTGATAACTGTGCCAGTCATGGCTGATCTAAAGGAAGCCTCCAGTGCATCATAGTCGCATTTTAAAGAATGGTTACTGACTTGCTGAATGTTATGTACCATTTCCTGAACAGATTTTTTGTCTAATGGTTCATCTGAGGACAGCTTTTGGTTAACTGGTCTAGCATAAATTCTTGATACTGGATCATGTGAAATTGACAGTTCAAGGCCCTAGCTGAAAGAGTAGCAGAAGTGTAAACTTTTTACCCCATCTCTAAGGACCTGGATTCCCTTTCAGAGGGGAGGGTTTTGGCAGAGGTAGCTGCTACAGCTTTAGGTCCCTCGGAGATAGTCTCGGCATCTGCATATGGAGCCTTATACAAATGGTAATGCGTGTCCGGGACCCTGTAGTACCTATCGGGCTTAGCAGGGCCGGAGGTAGTGAATCAGGAGCAGTACAAGCATCATTAAATGCATCATCTACAACAGAAAGAACTGGAGGTATGGCTAAAGGCCTATGTTGTGGTAAATGCAGAAAGGTTCTAAGCCTTTTTCTGGAGTCTGAAAAATCCTGGCCCTGACACTGAAATTGTTCCCTCATAGCATGCAAGGTTTCCCCAAAGGAAAATTCCTCAGGCGGAGAGGCAGAAGGGATGGACTCTTCAGCATCAGAGTCTTCATAAGGGGAGAAAGGAGCCTCTGGAGGGTCTGTATTATCTGAATCATCAGAGGAATCATCTGTAGAAACTGGCTCAGGGGGCTCTGCTCTAGGCCTCTTCTCTGGAGGTGGGCGAGAGGCCCTGTCTGGTTGAGGTTGGGAACCCCGGATTAAAGAAATGAGATCCTCTGCTAAACTAAGCATCTGTGAACTAGAGCTAGGCCTGTGAGAGGGGGTCTTAGCAGGCACAGATTTAGTATCTTTAGCTGCTTTAGCCCTGGCAAAGGCCTTAATGGACATGGCTGCAGGAGGCCTAGCAGCTCCACGTGCTGGGGTTGAAATATCAAAGGGAATAGTGTCAGATAATTCCTGAGAAACTGCAACAGCAGGCAGGATTTCAGAAGCAGATTCCACCAAGTTGGAAGAGGCCTCGGTAGAAGGTAAGTTTTCAGCTGAAGGAAGAACCGCTTGCTCGGTTTCAGCCGAAACAGAGACACTCGCGGTTGGCTTAACCGCAGTTTCGGCCAAAACCGCGGACCGCGAGTGTCGGTCCTTTTCCTTGCGTTTTTTAGATATTTGTGTAGTCGGAGGATCCGACGGCATAATATAAGCAAAATCGGAGCCGAAAAACTCCTCAGCAAATTCCGACCGACTTCTAAGCGTCCGTCGGTTAAATGAAGCACAGGCTAGACAAGCTGCTACGTCGTGGTCTGGGCCTAAACAAGGTAAGCAGTAAGAGTGGAAATCTTTATGAGGTATTTGTTTCCCACAAGTTAAACAGTTATTCACTTTTTCTGACATCGGCTGAGGCAAGAAAGAGTCCCCAACGGGGTACTTAGCTTTTTAGAAGTCTTCGGTAGTAGTAGAAGTATTCGGTAGTAGTAATCTCTGGTTCTGACCGACCGGCACTTGCGAACAGCTTCTGCTTCGGGCACCACGCGGCAAGAAAGACTGAGGAAAATGGCGTCGGCTGATGCCTTTATACCCGAATAACTGCAGCTATGACGTCGGGTGAAGTGCGACACCAGCCAAGGCCAGACCCAGACTTTGGAATCCGGCCGACCGAAGGGCTGCCTGACGACAGGACAACCCATTTGTAAGGACTGCAGATGCATCCTTGAAGGACATCGAATGCAATTTCCTATCCATTTTGAAATTGTCTGTTTGGAAATTGCTTTTCCTTGTGCCCCAGCAGCATATGCTACAAACAGCTGGTCAGTCTTTCTGTAACATTTAGTTCTGTCCAAGTAGTAGCGCAACTGTCTGTGTATGTCCAGGGTGTGCAGAAGTTTCTCCCCTTTATTTTGTGGTTGTGAGAAGAATGTAGGCAAGTGAATAGCTTGGTTCAAAGATACCCTGGATACCACCTTTGGCATAAATGTAGGGTTGGTTCTCAATGAAACTCTGTCCTGATGAAAGATAAGAAATGGCTGTACTGCCATTAGAGCTTGTAACTCAGATACTCTTCTTGCTGAGGTTATGGCCAGAAGGAAGGCGGTTTTCCAAGACGGAAACTGTAGATCTGCAGATGCTGCTGGTTCAAAGGGAGGAAGTGTTCATTTTTCCAACACGAAGTTAAGGTCCCAAGTAGGTAGAGGTGGTTTCCTTGGAGGATTGATGTTTTTGATTCCTCTTAGAAACTGTCTCTGGAGAGGATGAGAGAAGACCGGTGGATTAACATTGTATTCTGCTGAAATTGCTGAGGCATGTATCTTAACGGAAGAGTAAGACAGGCCGTTGTGGAACAATTCTGCCAAATATTCCAGTATATGTGCCATGTTCATCACTGTCGCATCTAGGCCCTTTGTTGTGTTCCAAGTGTGAAATCTTTTCCATTTTGCTGAATATGCCTTCCTTGTGGAAGGCCGTGACTTCCATAATAATATCCTTCACTCTCTGGGATAGCTTATCCTGAGGAGGAGTCATGGTATTTTCCAGGCAGTTAGCTGCAAGGTTTTCAGGTTGGAATGCAGAGTCTTGAAATTGTGCTGTGTCAGTAGAAGTGGCCATAGGGGGAGAGGCCACGGTTTCGTCTGTGACATGCTCTTTAACAGTGGGTACCAGTGCTGTCTTGGCCAGTTTGGAGCTATCAGAATCACTCTGGGCTGCTCTGTCCTGATCTTCAGTAAGACCTTGGTCATTAATGGGAGAGGTGGAAAAGCATACACTGTTAGAGCTTTCCAGCTGAAAGAGAGAGCGTCCACCTTCCATGCTTGTGGGTGGTATGTCCTTGAGCAGAATTTCTTCAGTTGATGATTGTGGGGGGGGACCGAACAGATCTATTTCCGGCCTTCCCCATGATTGTGTTATGAGTAAGAAGATGTCTGGGTGCAGCATCCATTCGTGTGCATCCATGGTATTTCTGCTTAAGCTGTCTGCCAGTATATTGTCTTTCCCTGGCACGAACTGGGACTGCAGCTGTATATTGAGTTTCAAGGAAAGTTCCCATAGATTCATTGCCAGTCTGCAAAGAGGGTAGGAATGGGTGCCTCCTTGCTTGTTTATGTACCACATAACTGTGGTGTTGTCTGTCCTTATGAGTAGGTGGCCTTGATGAAGAAAAGGTTTGAAGGCCTCGATTGCGTGTATCACTGCCAGCATTTCCTTTTGGTTTATGTTAATGCGCAGCTCTGTTTGTGACCATAGCCCCTTGGATACATCTGCCCTCCATGTGTGCTCCCAAACCTTGGTCTGAAGCATCCGTAGTGATGGTTTGGTTGGCTCTTGGCTTGCTGAAGGGCAACCCACTGTTCGACTGGCAGGCTTGAGCCCACCACAGAAATTCCTTTTGAAGGCATGGAATGAGTGGGATCAAAGTTTCTAAGCTGTGACTGTGCTGAGTCCATAAACTCCTTAGGTACCATTGTAATTTTCTCATATGCAGCCTTGCTTGTGGAATCAGAAGAATGAAAGATGCCATGTAACCCAGGGCCTGCAGGATTTTCCTTGCAGTCAGCTGAGTTTGCCTTGTCAGATTCTTGAAGTAATCCGGTAGTTGTTTTTGTTTTTCTTCTGTGAGAAAGGCCATTTGGGTGGTTGTGTCTAGATCCGCACCCAGAAAAGTTATTCTTTGGGATGGAACAAGTCTTTATTTGTGGATGTTGACTGTATATCCCAAGGCCTGCAGTAGGTGGATGGCATAATCCAAGTCCTTTAACAAAGTTTGCTTGCTGTCCGCTTGTATAAGGCAGTCATCCAGATATGGGTAAATTTGAATCCCCTGAAGTCTGCAGTGTGCAATTACTGATGCCAGGCATTTCGTGAATACTTTGGGCGCAGTAGATAAGCCAAAGGGCAATGCTGAGAATTGATAATGCTCTGACCCTGCAAGAAATCTGAGGTGTCTTCTGCAACTTTGTCTGATAGGGACATGCAGGTATGCCTCCTTGAGGTCTGGAGTCACCAGCCAAGACCCCTTGCCCAGCATGGGAAGGAGTTGCTGTAAAGTCAGCATTTTGAATTTTGGCACAATGAGGTAAGTATTCAGTGCGGACAAGTCGAGAATAGGCCTCCAGTGATTTTCTTTTCTTGGAACAAGGAATAATCTGGAGTAAAATCCTTGGCCTTGTTCTGAAAGAGGTACCTTTTCTATAGCTTTCATTTGTATTAAGTTGGAAATTTGTTTCAAAGCCTCTGCCCTCTGATTTGGTGGCAGGTCTGGCATGCCTTTTCTTTTTGGCAATGTGTGGAAATGGAACCTGTATCCTTTGTCTATTATTTGCAGTGTCCATGTGTCCCTTGTAATGCTGTGCCAATTTTTTGAAAATAAAGAAAGCTTTCCGCCCAAAGGTGCTTCTAATTGAGCCCTGGTCGGCGGAGTCAAAACAAAGTCATTGAGTCTGTCCTGGTGTAGCAGTTATAGTTCCTACACTACCTCTCTGGTTGGGAGGCTGCCATTGACGGCCTCTGTAGGAGCCTCTAGCTTGCCCTCTACCTCTGGGCATGCCTATTCCTGCCTCTCTGAGATATGTCTGAGTCCGGAAAGGACCAATTCTTAGTAGGCCAATTTCTGCTGAATCTCGGTGGTTGGACTTGCAGAAAGTCTTTGACTATTTTCACAGATTTTGCCTTTTCTTCAAATTTCTTTAAGACCTCTTGAGCCGTGGAACCAAATAATTTTTGCTTTTCCATAGGAGCATCCAAAAGCTTAGCTTTAACATGGTCTGGCAGAGATTGTTCCTTCAGCCAGGCATGCCTACGTATGACTGCACCTGTCATAGCTGACCTACATGAAGCTTCCAATGCATCATAACCACACTGCAAGAAATGGTTACTAACCTGCTGGGAGTTATGTACCAGATCCTGAAGGGATTTGCGATCAAGGGGTTCAGAAGAAGACAGTTTCTTTTGCAATTCATCTAACAAATACTCTTGGTACTGTATCATATGAAATTGACAATTTAATGCCCTCATGGAAAGAGTTGCAGAAGTATACACTTTCTTACCCCATCTCTCTAAAGCTCTGGACTCCCTTTCAGAGGGTAGAGGATTTCTAGCAGTGGCAGCTGCAACCCCTTTTGGGCCCTGGGAAATAGTTTCTGGATCAGCAGAGTGGGCCTTGTACAGGTGTAGATGTGAGTCCGGGACCCTGTAGTACCTATCAGGTTTGGCAGGAGCCGGAGGGAGAGAGTCAGGGGCTGTACTAGCATCAGAGTACACATCATTCCAAAGACATGCATCTGGAGCATTTCTCCCCGGGCCTCCGCTGAAAACAGGCTCTGTGGAACCTAGTCGGACATTCCCGGTCAACAAATGTTAAATAAATAAAATAAATAAAATAAATCATCAATGACATTCAAAACAGGAGTTATAGCTAAAGGCCTATGCTGAGGTAAATGTAAAAAGGTCCTTAATCTCTTTCTAGAATCAGAGAATTCCTGACCCTGCCATTGAAAATGTTCTCTCATAGAGTGTAATGTCTCTCCAAAGGAAAACTCTTCAGGAGGGGAGGCCGAGGGAATAGATTCTTCAGCATCAGAATCCTCGTAGGCCGAATAAGCCTCCTCCTGGTGGTCTGACAGAGTAGAGCCATCAGTGGACTCATCTGAGGAATGGGGGTCAGAGGGCTCAACCCTAGGCCTTTTGTCTGGAGGTGGTTGAGAGCCCCTGTCCGGATGAGGTTGAGAACCTCTAATTAAGGAGATAAGATCCTCTGCTAAGCTAAGAATCTGTGAGCCAGTAGAGGGTCTCTGAGAGGTAACCTTGGGAGGCAAAGCTTTAGAAAGTTTAGCAGCTTTAGCCCTAGAGAAAGCCTTAATGGACATGGATGCAGGAGGTCTGGCTGCACCACGTGCAGGAGTAGACTTGTCTAAAGGAATGGTGTCGGAAGGTTCCTGGACACCAGTTTCAGTAGGTAATTCAATAACCGACTCGGCCGGGGCCTCCGGGGCCGAGGTAGTCAGTTGTGCGGTTTCGGTAATCGGAAGTACCAAGGACTCTGTTTCAGCCGAGACTGAGACAATCGCGGTAGGCCTGACCGTGGTTTCAGCCGAAACCGCGGCCCGCGAGTGTCGGTCCTTGTCCTTCCGTTTCTTAACTAAATGCGAAGTCGGAGTCTCCGACGGCATCTTGTAAGCAAAACTAGCCCCAAAGAATTCCTCTGCAAACTCCGACCGACGTCTAAGAGTTCGTCGGTTGAAGGAAGCACAGGCAGAACAGGCCGAGACGTCGTGGTCTGGGCCTAGGCAGGGGAGGCAGTAAGAGTGGAAAATCCTTATGAGGTATTTGTTTCCCACAAGTTAAACAATTATTAACTTTATCTGACATCGGCTGAGGCAAGAAAGAGTCCTAGCGGGTACTTAGCTTTTTCGAAGTCTTCGGTAGCTGAATCACAGGAGCTGGCCGACCGGCACTTGCAAACTGCTTCTGCTTCGGGCACCACGCGGCAAGAAAGACTGGGGAAAATGGCGTCGGCTGATGCTTTTATACCCCAGACGCTCTGACGTCGGGGAAAGTGCGACATCAGCCGAGGCCAGACCCAGACTTTGGAATCCGGCTGACTGAAGGGCTGCCTGAGGCAGGACAACCCATATGTGATGACTGCAGATGCATCCTTGAAGGACATCATTGTGCATGAGAGTTACTTTGCAGGGTGAACTCTTTGACACAACATTTATATATCTGTATCATTCAACAGAGGAGTACTAAACTCCATCAGATATGTAACCATTTTGTTTCCAACATATGTTTCAATATACTTAGGGGAATGGGGAATACAGTACTGACAAGTCCTTAATCTGCACGTGTTACACCTACAGAGGAACTAGAGTACAGTATGGGCAGAAAGCTCTTTGTTAATTAGGTATACCACTCTCCTGGAAATTTCCCATTGATAGCAGTGGTAATACTACACTGCTACTTGTGTGACACTACTGGTTTTAAATATTATAAAGGGGGGATTTACACCTAAGGGCCACAACTTAATGGACTGCTGTGTTGGTTGTGTGATAATACAACAGTATATGTCATGGCACAATCAGGAGTAGATGCCTACTGCTACTATCCTACTTACATAAACACCCTTACTATGTTTGCATGGTGATGAATATGAGATGTGTAACCAAGCAGTGACTACTGGTAGTCATCTGTTATTGCTGTATCTTTGCATAGTATACTCCCATGTATGTCATCCTGGCATGTGTTCCTGTTTTGTTGTCTTTCAGGAAATATGTATCCCAGACACCGGGGCCCTTTTCCAGAGAAAGAGAGAGCACAGTGGTGTACACTTACCATAAATGTAGATGTTTGAGTGTATTCACTGTTGCAATCATCACATTTGGGTTATCCCTGCCAGAGTAGCTCTCGGCTGGTCCGAACACCAGAGACTTAGTATTACTGTGTCAATTGCTGTCGTTTGAGGACTGATGTCAGATCGTCAGTAAAATAAAGCAAGGCAGCTGACACCATTACATCAGTTTTTCTTGCCTTAAACTGTCAGGATCCTCCAAGTAGGAGGCCAGGGTCTGGTGGAAGAAACCCCCACCCCAGTGGAAAATAAATACCAGTAAGTCCCTTGAAAGGAAAGGACAAGTTAGAATGGTAATAAAAGGAGAAAGAGAAGAAAGGGGGATGGAGGAAGGGAAAGGTACAGTTGTGTACACTTAGCATAAATGTAGATGTTCCGAGTGTATTCATTGTTGCAGTCATCACATTTGGGTTATCTGCTTGCAATAGCCCTCAGTCTGCCTGATTAACAAAGTCTTGGGTCCTGCGTCAGTTGCTGTCTCTTCTTCCGTGACGTGAAAAGCAAATACTCCAAAAAGCTTTTAAGCATAGTAAAGGATAGTACAGGTATAGCCAAAAGTAAGGGGGCTGGAGGGAGGGTAACCAGGACTGCAACAGTGACTACATTCAAACATCTACATTTATGGTAAGTGTACACAACTGTAGTATATTCTTCGTGTTTCACTGTTGCAGTCATCACATTTGGGTAGATTCCCAAAGCTAAGGATGGGAGGAGGAATTTAGACAGCATTAGGACCAGCAATAAGACCCTGCAAAACTGCAGTGGCAAAGCCAGCTCTGAATTTAGAGAAAATTGGCAGATGGTAATGCTTGGTGAAAGTATGTACAGAATTCCAGGTAGCAGCTTCTAGGATGTCCCTGGTAGGGACGCCTCTGAGAAAGACTGTAGAGGTAGATGCTGCCCTGGTAGAGTGGGGTCTGATCTCCTGTGGTATAGTATTTCCATGGTGCTTATAGCAGAAATGAATGCAATGGCCTATCCATTTAGAAATAGTTTGCTTTGAAATATCCTTCCTCTCTGCCCCTGCAGCAAATGCCACCAGCAGTTGTTCAGATTTCCTTTGAGGTTTAGTCCTGTCCAAGTAGAATCTAAGTTGTCTGTGCACATCTAAGGAGTGCAGTATCCATTCCCCTTTGTTCTGTACATTAGGAAAGAAGGTTGGCAGATGAATGGACTGATTAAGGGTCACACTGGATACCACATTGGGCATGAGAGAGGGATTGGTCTTGAGAGACACCCTGTCCGCATGAAAGATGATGAAAGGTTCTACTGCCATAAGGCCCTGTAATTCAGATACCCTTCTTGCTGAAGTGATTGCTAAAAGGAAAGCTGTTTTCCAAGAAAGGAATTTTAAATCTACAGTAGCAGCTGGCTCGAAAGGAGGAAGATAGAGTTTCTGCAATACAAAGTTAAGGTCCCAGGCTGGAGTTGGAGCTGTCCTGGGTGGTCTTAAATTTTTGGCCCCTCTGAGGAACTGGTTGAGCAGTGGGTGAGAGAAGAGGGGAGGTTCTGTATTATAATGAGCTGAAATGGCGGCGGCGTGAATTTTGATGGAGGAAAAAGACAAGCCCTTGTGAAGCATCTCAGTTAAGTATTGTAAAATCTGAGGTATATTGGGCACTGCTGTGCTCATCCCTTGAGATTGGTTCCAGACACATAATCTTTTCCATTTTTCAGCAGAAAATTTCCTAGTACTAGGCCTCCTTGCCTCTAAGATGATATCCAACACTGGTTTACTGAGGGATGGTAAAGGAGAGATTAGGTGATTAGCCAGACTGCTAGGTTCAGTGTTTGAAGCTGAGAGTGCAGAATCTGGTTCTCCTGCTGAGACCAAGTACAGTTGTGTACACTTACCATAGATGCAGATGTTCGAGTGTATTCACTGTTGCAGTCATTACATTTGGGTTATCTGCTTGCAGTAGCCCTCAGTCGGCCTGATTAACAAAGTCTTGGTTCCTGCGTCAGTTGCTGTCCCTTCTTCCATGACGTCAGGTCGTTAGGGGTATAAAACATGCAGCAGACGCCATTACATCAGTTTTTCTTGCCCCAGATGTCAGGTGTCCCCCTAATGGGAAGCAATTAAATCTATAAATATATAAGGTTATACCTCCAACAGAAAAGCAAATACACCAAAAAGCTTTTAGAGCACTGTAAGTGAGAGAAGAGGCAAAGCCAATGGAAGAAAAGGGGGCTGGAGGGAGGGTAACCAGGACTGCAACAGTGAATACACTCGAACATCTACATTTATGTTAAGTTTACACAACTGTACTATGTTCTATGTGTTTCACTGTTGCAGTCATTACATTTGGGTAGATTCCCAAAGCTAAGGTTGGGAAGAGGAATTTAAATAGAATTAGGACCAGCTATAAGGCCCTGCAAGACTGCAGTGGCAAAACCAGCCCTGGATTTAGAGAAATTTGGCAAATGATAACGCTTGGCTAAAGTATGCACAGAACTCCAGGTAGCAGCTTCTAGGATGTCCCTGGTAGGCTCAGAGAAAGGCTGTAGAGGTAGATGCAGCCCTGGTGGAGTAAGGTCTGATCCCCTGGGGGATAGGTTTTCCATGATGCTTATAGCAGAAAAGAATGCAGTGGCCTATCCATTTTGAAATGGTTTGTGTTGAAATAGCTTTCTCCTCTGTCCCTGCAGCAAATGCCACCAGTAGTAGTTCAGATTTCCTTTGAGGTTTAGTCCTGTCCAAGTAGAATCTAAGTTGTCTGTGCACATCTAAGGAGTGCAGTAACTGTTCCCCTTTGTTCTGTGGGTTAAGAAAAAAGGTAGGCAAATGAATGGACTGATTAAGAGCCACACTGGATACCACCTTGGGCATGAAGGAGGGATTTGTTCTGAGGGACACCCTGTCCGCATGAAAAATTATGAAAGGTTCCACTGCCATAAGGGCCTGTAATTCAGATACCCTTCTTGCAGAAATGATTGCCAAAAGGAAAGCTGTTTTCCAGGAAAGAAATTTCAAATCTGCAGTAACAGCTGGCTTGAAAGGAGGAAGAGTGAGTTTCTCCAAGACAAAGTTAAGATCCCAGGCTGTAGTTGAAGCTCTCCTGAGTGGCCTTAGATTTTTGGCCCGTTTGAGGAACTGCTTGAGCTGTGGGTGAGAGAAGAGGGGAGGCTCTGTGCTATAATGAGCTGAAATGGCTGAGGCATGAATTTTGATGAAGGAAAAAGACACGCCCTTATGAAGCATCTCAGTTAAGTATTACAGAATCTGAGGTAAATTGGGCACTGCTGCGTTCATTCCTTGAGATTGGTTCCAAGCACAGAATCTTTTCCATTTTGCAGCATAATATTTTCTAGTACTAGGCCTCATTGCCTCTAAAATGATATCCATCACTGATTTACTGAGGGATGGTAAAGGAGAGATTAGGTAATTAGCCATGCTGCTAGATTCAGAGTTTGCAGCTGAGGGTGCAGAATCATGTTCTCATGCTGAGACAACAGGGAAGGAGTCTAAGGCAGGTGCCATGGAGCCAAGCGTGACACACTGCACAAGAGTGGGTACCAGTGTTGGCGAGGCCAGTCCAGTGCAATTAAAATTGTCCTTGGCTTGTCCTGTTTGATCTTTAGTAGTACCTTGGACAGCAGAGGCAGAGGAGAAAAGGCATAAACTGAACATTAAAGCACTGATATTTTGTAGTTTATTTTTTTAGATGTTTTAGTACAACACTAGGTATAATGTTGATTAAGTGCATTGTATAGGCCTTATCATAACTTCTTCTTCTTCTTCTTTCGGCTTTTTCCCGGTTAGGGGTCGCCACAGCGGATCACCTTGTCCGCACATTGAATGGCAGTGGAGTTTTACGGTGTCAAGTTGCCAGCCCGGCGCCCAACCTTCCACAGAAGGCACACTCACACGCACACCTAGGGCCAATTTAGTGTGTCCAATCCACCTGCAGCATGTCTTTGGGATGTGGGAGGAAACCGGAGCACCCGGAGGAAACCCACGCGACCACAGGGAGGACATGCAGACTCCGCACAGAAGGCACCCCAGCCAAGGATCGAACCGGAGAACCTCTTGCTGTGAGGCGGCAATGCTAACCACTGCACCACCGTGGCCGCCCATAGGCCTTATCATAACATATTGTTATATTATTCTCTGTACTTCTCTCAACATGTTTTTGAGTGAGTTAGGTATCATAGCTCAGTATTGTATTTGTTAACAATAATGTTTATTCAGTTTATTTAATGGATTTAATTTTAGTATTGCATACTTGTATTTTTCACCCCCTTATTTTAATATATATTTGTAATGAGTCTTATATTTAAGTTCAGCATTTACATGACATTTGTAATGTTAAGCGTATTTGGTAGGTTTTATTATAGTATTGTTTTTGCATACTTTATATGCTTTGTGTCTTTTAGTATATGTTTGCAGTCAGTCATGTACTACAATCCAGCATTTTACATGTTAAAAGCAATTAGGTTTTATTTCAATTTGATTGGCTGTTCGAATATTTTTAAGGAAGTATGATATGGTGTATTTTCTACAGTCTGAAGAAGCGGATGTTATCCGCGAAAGCGCTCACTTTTTTGCTATAAAGTACTCTCTATTAATTATTAACTTTTTGCCATGTGGAATCACTTTTGTTTTGTTTTGTATTCATTGATTCTCTTTAGTTGGTTCCCTAGTCTATTCAGAGGTTCGTTGCTTTTCACCCTGTAATATCGGTCAGGTTTTCTTGGAGCAGGAGGCAAGGAATCAGGGGCCAAACTAGATTCTGAGAAAGCATCAACAATGTCTAGTACAGGAGGAACAGCTAAAGGCCTATGCTGAGGCAGGAGTAAGAAATTCCTAAGCCCCTTTTTTGAATCAGAAAAATCCTGGTTTTCCCAGTGGGAATGCTCCCGTAGAATATGTAAGGTTTCACCAAAAGAAAAATCCTCTGGAGGGGAAGCAGAGGGAATAGAGTCCTCTGCATCAGAATCCTCATAAGTAGATAAGGGCAAATTCAGATCAGAAGAATCAGAAAAATCAGAATCCTGTTCAGAAGATTCATAAATAACTTCAGCCCTAGGCCTCTTAGAAGGGGGGAGGTAGGCTTCCCCTGATTAGAGTTATAAGATCTTCAGCCATTCTTATCATTTGTTTTTTAGGCATAGATGCCTGAGCATGCGGCCTGGGTGTCAGTTTCTTAGTCATGGTTCGAGATTTTGGCCTAAATGAAGAAGGAGGCATCGATTTAATATGCAAGTCTGTAGGCCTGAATGCACCCTCAGAAGCCGGTGCCTGCACAGAGGTTCCGGACCCATCCAAGGTAGAGACATCTGCAGGTTCAACAGTTGAAGCATCTTGTGGCATACCGGACTCCGAATGGGTCTCAGTAAAGGCCTGCGAGACAAAAGTGGTTGGCATCAGGGGCTCCAAAAGCACCTCACTGAATACCAGCGAACTGGCGACTGGCTTAGGAGAAGCGTTGTCGGCAGCTTTGGACTTCGGTGGCCTGTCTCTGTCTTTATCTTTGCGTTTTTTCAGAATCCCGGTAGTCAGAAGGCTAACCGACATTTCTGGATAATTCAACCAAGAACTGAAATATTTAGAAGCGAAAATATACCGGCAACGGATAGTGTGCTGTTTAAATAAAGCACAAAATCGACAGCAAGACACGTTGTGGTCAGGGCCTAGGCAAGGAATACAGTACTAATTAAAATCTTTCTGAGATATTTGCTTTCCACAAGTAATGCAATTATTAGCTTTTTTCATTGAAGGTTGTCCGTCAGGCCTGGCAAGCCGGTACGTAAAAATCAACTGCCAATCATTAGCGGACCAGAGTTCTGCTGTGGCAACCCCTAACCAGGAAAAGCTGAAAGACACAAACAAACTGACATCGCTAAGGCGCAAGAAAAAGTTTTCCCAATGGGGTACTTAGCTTTAGTTTAAGACTTCGGTTCTGAAACTCGAAAACGAAAATTTCAGGAGTCGGCCAACCAGCACTTGTGAACTGCTTCTGCTTCAGGCACCACACGGCAAGAAAGACTAATGTAATAGCGTTGGCTGCATGTTTTATACTCCTGACGACCTGACGTCATGGAAGAAGGGACAGCAACCAACGCAGGACCCAAGACTTAGTTAATCAGACCGACTGAGGGCTACTGCAAGCAGATAACCCAAATGTAATGACTGCAACAGTGAAACACGAAGAACATTAGGGTAGGAGTCTGAGGCAGGTGCTATGGGGCCAACAGTGACACACTGCACAAGAGGGTGTACACCAGTGTTGGCGTGGCCAGTCTGGTGCAATCAAAATTGTCCTTGGTTTGTCTTCTTTGATCTTTAGTAGTACTTTGGAGAGCAGAGGCAGAGGAAGAACGGCATAAACTGATAGGTTTTTCCAGCTGAAGGACAAAGCATCCACTTTCCAGGCTTGTTTGTGGGAAGTCCTTGTGCAAAATTTGTCCAATTGATAGTTCTGGGGGGAGGCAAACAAGTCTATATCCGGGCTCCCCCATTTGCTTGTCAACATGTTGACAATCCTTGGTTCCAGTTTCCACTCGTGTGGGTCCATGAGGTTTCTGCTTAGTCCATCTGCCAGTGTATTTAGTTTTCCTGGCAGGAATTGAGCTTGTAGATGCACTTCATAGCTCAAGGCTGTGTTCCACAATGCTAAGGCTCGTCTGCAGAGGGGGTAAGAATGCATACCCCCCTGCTTGCTTATGTATCACGTAACAGTGGTGTTGTCTGTCTTTACCATTAATTGTCCTGGAAGAATGTGGTCCTTGAAGGCTGTCAGAGCATTCTGTACAGCTAACATTTCTTTTTGATCGATATGCAGGTGCATTTGACTTGGGTTCCATTTGCCCTGAATGCACTTCCCTGCCAGGTAAGCCCCTCATGCATAGTCTGATGAGTCTGTTGTTAGGGTATGGGGGGCAGGGGACAGTGTAAATGGTAGTCCCATGTTTTGGTGGCAGGCCTCTGCCCACCAAAGGAACTCTAGGCGTAGGCAAGGTATGATAGGAATCATTGCTTCTAGATCCTGAGAATGTTGACACCATAGGCTTTCTAGATACCATTGTAGTTTCCTCATATGCAGTCTTGCATATGGAATTAGAAGAATGCAGGAGGCCATGAACCCCAAAACTTGTAGTATTTGCCTTGTAGATAGCAGGGTTTTTGTGGCCACTTGTTTGAAGTAGGATGTCAAATTAATTTGTTTCTCTGGCGTGAGGAAAGCCATCTGGGAAGTTGTATTCAAGCTTGCTCCCAGGAATATAATTTGTTGACAGGGTACCAGATGTGATTTCTTTTCATTTAAGGTGTACCCCAGACAAGTTAACACCCTTTGTATAAAGGCCAGATGATTCAAAAGTATGTCCTGGCTTTCTGCTTGAATTAGACAATCGTTCAGGTATGGGTATATTTGAATATTACTTTGCCTGCAAAATGCAATAATTGGAGCAAGGCACTTTGTGAATACCCTGGGTGGAGTAGATAAGCCAAAGGGCAATGCAGAGAACTGATAGTGCTTGTAGCCTGCTTTGAAGCATAGGTATCTCCTGCAAGATTCCCTGATTGGGATGTGCAGGTATGCTTCCTTTAAATCTATTGTTGCCAACCAGGCATCTTTGCCTAGCATAGGAAGCAACTGGTGAAGAGTCAGTATCTTGAATTTTGGAATCACCAAAAAGGTGTTTAGAGTAGACAGGTCCAGGATAGGACGTCATGAATTGTCTTTTCTGGGTAGCAGGAAAAGTCTGGAGTAGAAACCTTGTCCCTTTTCGTCTTCTGGTACCAACTGAATAGCCCCTATGCTTAGGAGAGAAAGTACTTGCTTTTGGGCCTCTGCCCACTGATTTGGGGGTAGATCTGGCCACCCGCTTGATACTGGTAACATGTGGAAGTGAAATCTGTATCCTTGGGAACACTATATTTAAAACCCATTTGTCCTGGGTAATGAGTTCCCAGTTCTTTGCATGAAGAGCAATCTTTCCCCCCAAAGGGGCGGTCAGTTGAGAAGTGCTAGGAAGTTTTAAAAAGAAGTCATTGAGACAGTTTACCATAGGGGGGAGTTTTATTATTTCCAGATTTGGAAGTGGAGGCCCCTCACTGATTAGTCATGTGCGGAGCCTGAGACTGAAGCCTGGGTGCTCTGCTGGATCTGGGTTTGGACTGAAAAGGTCTGGAAGAAGCAGGAAAGGACCAATTCTTGGAAGGCCAATGCCTACTAAACCTTGGAGGTTGTACTTGTAAGAAATCTTTAACAGTTTGCATCGATTTAGCTTTTTCCTCCATTTTTTTTTTTTTTTTTTAAGAACTTCTTCTGCCTTGTTGCCAAACAGGAGGGTCCTGATTTAAGTGAGCATCCAGTAATTTTGCTTTAACATGATCTGGCAAAGATTGGTCCTTAAGCCAAGCATGTTTTCTAAGTACAGACCCAGTTACAGCAGCCCTGCAAGATGCCTCTAGCGAATCAAAACCACATTGCAAAGTATGTTTTCTAACTTGTTCAGCTGAATGCAGTAAATACTGTAAATCCTTATTTTCAGCACTATCAGGAATCAACATTTTCTGTTTACGCAATCCAATAACATGCTGCTGATACTTTAACATATGAAACTGGCAGTTTAAGGCCCTAATGGCCAAAGTTGTAGAAGTGTATACCTTCTTACCCCATATATCCAGTGCCCTGGAGTCTCTATCGGAGGGGGTAGGATTCCTGGCAATAGTAGCTTTAATGCCCTTGGGTCCCTGTGAAATGGTCTCAGGATCCGCAGTACGATTTTTGAAAAGGAACTTGTGAGAGTCAGGGACCCCGTAATATCTATCAGGTTTTCTGGGAACAGGGGGTAAAGAGTCAGGGGCCTGCTAGATTCCAAAAAGGCATAATCAACATTGTCTAGTACAGGATGTATGGCTAAAGGCCTGTGCTGGGGCAGGAGTAAGAAATCCCTAAGCCTCTTTTTAGAATCAGAGAAATCCTGACTTTCCCAATGAAAATTCTGCCTGAGGTTATGCAAGGTTTCACCAAAAGAAAAATCCTCTGTGAGGGATGCAGAGGGAATACAGTCCTCAGCATCAGAATCCTCATAGGTAGACAAGGGTAAATCCTGGTCATCAGTGGAAACAGAAAATTCAGAATCCTGGTCAGAAGTATCATAAGTAAACTCAGTCCTAGGTCTCTTTGAAGGTTGGCTTCCCCTGATTAAAGTAATAAGGTCTTCAGCCATTCTTATCATTTGTTTTATTTAGGCAAAGAGGCCTGGCCATGAGGTCTGGGCATCAGTTTTCTAGGCATGGTTCGAGTTTTAGGCCTTGAAGAAGATGGCGTCTGTTTAATACGCAAGTCAGTAGGCCTGAATACACGGTCAGAAGCCGGTGCCTGCACAGCGGCACTGGCTGTGCAGGCACCGGCTTCTGAGGGTGTATTCAGGCCAGTGCCTGCACAGCCAGGACTGGACCCATCCAAGGTAGAGACATCCGCAGGATCCACAGTTGAAGCATCTCATGGCATACCGGACTCCGAATGGGTCTCAGTAGAGGCCTGCGAATCTGAAGTAGCGAGTATCAGGTGCTGCGAAAGTGCCTCACTGAGTACCGGTGATCTGGCGACTGGCTTAGGAGAAGCGTCGTTGGCAGCTTTGGGCTTTAGTGGCCTGTCTCTGTCTTTATCTTTGCATTTTTTTGGAATGTCGGTAGTCGGATGGCTTACCGAAGACATATCGGGATAATTGAACCAAGCACCAAAATATTTAGAAGCGAAAATATACCAACGACGGATAGTTCATGGTTTAAATAAGGCACAAAAACTGACAGCGAGGTACGTTGTTGTCAGGGCCTAGGCAAGGAATACAGTACAAATTAAAATCTTTGAGGTATTTGCTTTCCACAAGAAATACAATTATTTACTTTTACTGACATCGGTTTAGAGCAAGAAAAATTTTCCCCAAGGGGGTACTTAGCTTTTAGTTGAAGACTTTGGTTATGAAACTTGAAAATGAAAATTTCAGGAGTAGGCCGACCGGCACTTGCAAACTGCTTCTGCTTTGGGCACCACACGGCAAGAAAGACTGGTGTAATGGCATCGGCTGCATGGTTTATACCCCTGATGACCTGACGTCATGGAAGAAGAGACAGCAACCGATGCAGGACCCAAGACTTTGTTAATCAGGCCGACTGAGGGCTACTGCAAACAGACAACCCAAATGTGATGACTGCAACAGTGAAACACGAAAAACATCCAGGACTGCAACAGTGAATACACTCAAACCTCTACATTTATGGTAAGTGTATACAACTGTACTATGTTCTTCATGTTTCACTGTTGCAGTAATCACATTTGGGTTGATTCACAAAGCGGAGGAAAAGGGTGGAGGCATTCAATGAAACTAGGGGCTGGCTAGGATGCCCTGCAAGACTGCAGAGGCAAACCCTGCCCTTGATTTGGAGAAGAGAGGCAGGTGGTAATGCTTGGTAAAAGTGTGAACAGATGTCCAGGTGGCAGCCTCTAGGATGTCTCTGGTGGGGACTCCTCTGAGGAAAGCCACAAAGGTGGAGGCTGCTCTGGTGAAGTGTGTCCTGACCGCCTTGGGGGAGGCTTTCATTGCTGTTTGTAGCAAAAATGGATGCAGTGTGCTATCCATTTGGAAATGATGTGCTTGGATATGGCTTTGCCTTCTGCCCCTGTAGCAAAGCTAACCAGCAATTGATCAGACTATCTGAAGGAGTTAGTCATGTCTAGATATAATCTAAGCTGTTTGTGCACATCTAGAGAGTGAAGAATCCTTTCCCCTTTGTTCTGGGGATTTTGAAAAAAGGTGGGAAAATTAATAGATTGGTTGACAGCCACACTGGACACCACCTTGGTCATGAAGGATGTGTTAGTTCTGAGGGATACCCTGTCTGCATGAAAGAAGAAGGGTTCCACAGCCATGACTGCTTGCAGCTCAGAGACTCTTCTTGCTGAAGTGATGGCCAGAAGGAATGCTGTCTTCAAGGAGAGAAATTTTAGCTTCGCAGAAGAAGCTGGTTTGAAAGGGTGCAGGGTGAGCTTTTCCAATAAAAAAGTTATGGTCCCAAGCTAGTGTTGGTGCCCTTCTGGGTGGCCTCAAGTTGCTAGCCCCTCTTAGAAACTGTTTGATCAAAGGATGTGAGAAAAGGGGTTGCTTAGTGGAAAAATGAGCAGAAATAGAGGCATGAATTTTCATAGAGGAGACAGAGGCCACTGTGTAGTAGGTCAGCTAAGTGATCCAGGATGAGAGGGATGGCGGGCTGTGCCGTATTGGCTCTCTTAGCCTGGATCCAGGTGCAGAACCTTTTCCATTTATCAGCATAAGACTTTCTGGTGCTAGGACATCTGGCCTCATGGATAACCTCCAGAATCTGTTTACTGAGGTTGGCAGATTGGTTCAGGCTTGGGGAATAAGCCAAGCTGCCAAATTGAGTGTCTGCAATTAGGGATGCAATAACTCCCCTTCCCTCTGGGTCAGGAGGTTTGGAATATGAGGAAGATGCCATAGGGGTAGGAAGGACAGACTGCGTAGCAAGGGATACCAGTGCTGCCGGGGACATTCTGGAGCGAATGAGAATGGTCCTTGGTTTTTCCTCCCTTATTTTGAGCAGTACCCTGGGGATGAGAGGTAGGGAAGGAAAGGAATAGACTAATAGACTGACTCAGGGGAAGGACAGGGCACACACTTTCCATGTCATGCAGTGATGCTCCCTGGTGCAGAATTTGCTGAACTGATGGTTGGTGTGGGAAGCAAAGAGGTCGACCTTCAGGGTTCCCCATTTCTGAGTTATTAGGGTGAAGGTACTTCTGTTGAGTTGCCACTCATGTGGGTCCAGAAGATTTCTGTTTAATTAGTCTGCCAGAGTGTGGAGAGAGCCTGGTAGCAATTGTGCTAACAGGTGTACTTGCATGGCAGAGGCTGTGTTCCAAAGGGTCATGGCCAGGCTGCATAGAGGGTAGGAGTGAATCCCTCCCTGCTTGTTGATGTACCACATCACAGTGGTGTTGTCTGTTTTGATCAGGAGACCCCTTGGAGAGAGAAGAGGCTTGAAAGCCATCAAGGCATGCTACACAACCAACATCTCTTTTTGATCGATGTGCAGAGGGATTTGCTGTGGGCTCCACTGGCTCTGTATGCACCTGCCATCCAGGTGTGCACCCCATGCGTAGTCTGATGAGTCTGTGGTGAGGGTCTGGGCAACAGGGGGTGGGAAGAAATGCATTTCCATGTTGTGAGAGCATGCTGCTGCCCACCAAAGAAAATCTTTTCTGAGGCAAGGAATTATAGGTAGAAGAGTCTCCAGGTATTAAGAGTGTTGGCACCAAAGGCCCTTTAGGTACCACTGAAGTTTCCTCATACGCAGTCTGGCATATGGAATGAGTAGTATGCAAAATGCGATGAACCCCAGAGCTTGCAGGATCTTCCTTGCAGTTAGCTGGGTCCTGGTGGCTAGTTGAGAGAAGTAGGCTGTCAGGAAAATCTGTTTCTTTGGAGTAAGGTATGCCACATCTGGGAAGCTGTGTCCAGTCTTGCTCCCACGAAGATTATCCTTTCGGTGGACAACTGTTTGGATTTCTTTTCGTTGACTGTGTACCCTAGGGAGGTTAGTAGAGTCTTTACAAAGGCCAGGTGCTTCAGCAGCTTCTCCTGGCTGAATGAATAAGGCAGTCGTCTAAGTATGGGTAAATTTGAGTATTTCTTTGTCTGCAAAAGGCAATGGCCGGAGCCAGACATTTTGTGAAAACTCTGGGAGCAGTAGATAAGCCAAAGAGAACTGAAAGTGTTGAAATTCTGCCCTGAAGCAGAGATATTTCCTGTATGACTCCCCGACAGGAATGTGGAGATATGTCTCTTTTAGATCTAGGGTGGCTAGCCAAGCATCCTTGAAAAGCATAGGTAGCAGCTGCTGCTGGAGGGTGAGCATTTTGAATTCTGGGATCACCAGGAAGGTATTTAGAATGGATAGATAGAGGATGGGGAGTCAGGTGCCCCCTTTTCTGGGCACCAGAAAAGTATGGAGTAGAAACTCTGGCCTATCTGTTCTGCAGGAACATGCTCTACTGCCCTGAGAGAGCAGGGAAAGGATTGCTTTTGAGTCACTGCCCACTGATTTTGGTGGTAGATCTGGGAACCTTTTGGGGTTGGAAGGGTGTGGAAGGAAAATTTGTATCCCTGAGACACAAAGTTCAGAACCCAGTGGTCCTTAGTAAGGGTGTCCCAGGTGCTTGAGTGAAAGGAGAGTTTTCCTCCTAGGGGTAAGTGAAAGTGGGCAGAGGGAGGGGGTGGAGGAGATGAGTCATTGTGAGTTTTTACCATAAGGGGGTGGCTTAGAACTACCTGGTTTTGAAGTGGATGTAGTCCACTGTTTAGATCTCTGCATTCCCTGGGGCTGCTGCTAAGGGGGGGGTCTGCTTCCATGGTGCCCAGGTTTACTAGGACATGAAAGGACCAGTGTTTGGAGGGACAATGCCTGCTGAACCTAGGGGACTGGACCTACAATTAACTGTTTGCATAGATTTTGCTTTTTCTTCCATCTTTAAGACCTCTTCTGCCTTATTGCCAAATAAGTTATCTTTGTGCAAGGGGGGCATCCAACAATTTAAATATGACATGATCTGGGCAGGGGCTGTTCCTTAAGCCATGCATACCTTCTAATGACAGATCCAGTGACTGCTGCCCTGTAAGAAGCTTCTAGGGCGTCAAAATCACAGTGCAAGGCATGTTTAGTTACTTGACTTGCACAATGCATTAACTCTTATAAATCTTTAGATTCTGCCCATGCAGGAAAGAAATACATTTTTTGTTTAAGGAGTTCCAAGGTATGTTGCTGAAATTTCAGCATATGGAACTGACAATTTAGTGCCCTGATAGCAAGAGTAGCTGAGGTGATACTTTCTTATCCAATCTGTCCAATGCTCGGGAATCCCTGTCTGAGGGGGTGGGATTCTTAGTAGAGGTTGCTTTAATTCCTTTTGGCCCTTGAGAAATGACCTCAGGGTCAGCTGGAGGATTTTTAAAAAGATATTTGTGAGAGTCAGGGACTCTACAGTAGCTGTCTGGTTTTCTGGGAACAGGAGGAAGGGCGTCAGGAGTCGAGCTGGATTAGAGGAAAACATCCTCCACAACATCCAGGACTTGGGGGGGTGGCCAAAGGTCTGTGTTGTGGAAGATCTAGGAATTCTCTGAGTTTCTTTTTAGACTGAGGGTAGTCTTGACTCTCCCATTGGAAATGCTCCCTTAAAGTATGCAGGGTTTCTCCAAAGGAAAAATAAGGCTGAAGGAATGGAATCCTCTGCACCAGAATCCTCATAAGTGAAGAAGGATTGCATGTCTTCATATTCAGATGCATCAGATTCATGCGATTCTTATTTAGACAAAACTACAGGAGACAGATCTCTTTTCCTTTTGGAGGGGATAGCTTGGCTTCCCCTGATCAGCATGATAAGGTCTTCTGCCGTTTTAAGCATTTGAGAATGAGGCAAGGTAGCAGATGCCTGAGAGTGGGTCATCGGTTTCTTGGATGTGGTTCATACCTGGGGCCTAAGAAACTCAAGTAGTTTTAGAAAGAATGGTAGTCGCGAAAGTAGATGTCAGTTTGTGTCGAGATTTGGTAGTGCGAAGGACATCCTCGGAAGCCGCTGCCTGCTCAGCAGCTCCGGACCTATCCAAGGATGAGATGACCACAGGATCCTTAGTCGAAGAAGAGTTTTGCAGCATATCGAACTCCAAAAGGTTCTCAGAAGCAGGCATCAGGGGCTGCAAATGTGTCCCACAGAGAACCAGAGAACTGACGACTAGTTTAATGGAAGCGTTGTCAGTAGGTATGGACCTGTGCAGTCTTGATCTTTATCTTTACTTTTTTGGAAGAACTGCTGTCAGATGGCTTACCATAGCCATATTAGAATTAGAGGACTGTAAGCAAAAATATCTGGCTACAATAAGGGTCTGACGGATAGTTCTGACGTTGAACAAAGCACAGAAGCGACAACGAGGGACGTTGTGGTCTGGGCCTAAACAAGTGACGCAGTAAGAGTGGAAGTCTCGGTGTGGTATTTGTTTTCCACAGGTGAGACAATTATTAACATTTTCTGACATCGGTTAGTGCAAGAAAAAAGGATCCCCAACGGGGTGCTTAGCTTTTCAATTCGGTAGACAAAAACTTGGGTAGCGGCCGACCGGCACTCATGCGAGCTGCTTCTGTTTTGGGCTCCACGACAAGAAAGACTGATGTAATGGCGTCGGCTGCCTTACTTTATACTACTGACAACCAGACGTCATCAGTCCTCAAGCGACAGCAACAGACGCATAAATACTAAGTCTCTGGTATTTCGGGCCAGCCTAGGGCTACCCTTGCAAGGATAACCCAAATGTGATGACTGCAAAAGTGAAACACGAAGAACATCAACACTATCCTGGACACCTTGTGTCAACAGCACCAACTCCTGCTGTCCAGAGGGAGGACAAACAGGGAAGAGTGGGCAGCATTGTGGGCTGACCTGGTTCGCACTGTCAGCACTATAGGTCACCAAAGCAGGACATATGAGCAGGGGCAACACCGTTATGATATGATCTGATCTGATCATATACTGATATGATCATCACTGCACGCAGAAGAGCAGCAGACATGACCAGTGATCGTGCTGTCATCGGTGGGGGGCCTGCAGCGAAACAACCACTGTCCGCCAGTGAGGAAGTCCTGGCAAACCTTGTAACACAGAATAACACCCAGGCAACCATCACACGGTGTGTCATGGATGTGGGTGCCACTGTTTCCACACAAGAGGAGCATCCAAGTATGCTTAGTTGGATCAGCATTGTAATACTGTAGCATTCGGTGTGTCAGAGTGTACATAGTTTTATATGTACGTGTCAGGTATTTTTATGGGGGGGTTAGTTGCAGTCTGAATCTCATGTTCAGATTATGACCAACATACCAATTAACATAGTATGTACTGTACATGTGAGATATTTGGACATATTAGCCTGTTGTAGTGCAACATGGGTTGCTGTTTACATTACCTCTCCCTCAAATTTTCACAGGACCGTCATAAATCAGATGCGACCGTGCTCCTGCTCCTGGTAAGCATAACAGTATTGTTTTACAGAGGTAGATTTATTGCACTTTATTCACTAAAGTGTTATCCCAGGCCTGCCATCTGGATTGATGTACTGTCTGCATGACTGCCAACCTCACAGATTTTTTCTAATGAAACACGGTTTAGAGTCATACCTATGCCTTGTAGTTGTGACAACACTGACAGATTTGCTGTATTTGCAGGACATTACAGATTGCCATGTCAACTGTGCACAGTTCTGACAAATGTCCGCAGCTTACGTCACTGTTGCTCATGAGATTCTTGATTAAGGAGCTTATTCTTTACAAGTAACTTCAGAAGTTTCTTAGAAAATAATGTCCTCAGGTACTAGTATATAAGGCTGGGGGTTAAACAAGTCTGTAATACTGACAGCATTGTACACAGCTTAACATATATTGCAAGATAGCACTGCAGACCATAGTAGTCCATGTACTAATGTACCGCTTTTCCCTTTTATCACAAGTAACCGGGGGGGGGGGGGGGGGTTGGTCTCTGTCCCCTTCACAACCTGATGTCAGTGTCTCATCAAACTCTGATGGTGGTGGCCAAATGGGGCACAGGTGGGGGTTGCAGCGGCTAAATCTGTCAGACGTTGACATCATTCTTCTGCCCTCATTATCACCATACACAGTCAGTACGCCTACACATACCCAGTCCCCTGAGGCCACAGATATTGGGCAGTCAGAAGGTGGGGACACTGAGCAGGAAAGTGTGGCTGCTATGGCTAGCCATAGACAAAGAGATGTCGAGATTCCACACAAGTGGACTGACAGGGGTGCTAGTAGGAGGCCTGCTGTCCATCCACCACCTGTTGCAGGTGTCTCATCATGGGTCACTTGGCGTATGTTTAAGGCTGTCATGGAGGCACAGGGCATTTTCCAAAAGGAACTCCAGATGAATGCTCAGGGATATGGATGCAGCACACATTGACATCCGTGACTGCCTCTATAATCTGGCTGATACCCTGGATCGGTTGATGGACGCAGTGGAAAGATGTTGGTTTGAGACAGATCACAGAATATCTGTTTCAGAAAACATATAGTCTCTGATGGAACATCTGGTTGGAGCTGAGCATCAGACTCGTGGACATAGGTCAGCAACTACATCTGCTGACAGTCCACATGACCGTGCTCAATCACGCTCCAGTAGTGGCAGTACATCCAGCGTCCCACAGACTAGTGTGCTGCTCACACCAAGACATGGCACGCCATGGGCTCGTTGTCCTGGGTTCAAATCTGTCCAACATACAGTCATGTAGGGCTAGCAGTGAGCTTGACTGTGTTCACGCAGATCACACATCACTGTCACAGTCAGGTCTCCTGCAGAAACACATGGCACATACCATGGCCCACCTTGCCTGCTTCCCTTCTTGACTCAGACACACATTGCACATACCATGGTCCACCTTGCCTGCTTCCCTTCTTAACTCACACACACGCTTGCCAACCTATTGTGTCAGCCTAGGCCTGCTGCACCAGCACACAACACCCTGTGTAAGTGATGATACCTGTGCTACATCCATCATCCTTGTCATCAATGTAGGGAAATGAACCTATGTGTCTGATGCACAGACTGACTATCTAAATTACTATGTAGTTATTTAATCCACTGTTGCCTCTGACATGCCACTTATACTGGTCACTGACCGATATTAGGTGCTGCCAGTTTGTAATGAGTAAACCACATTATTTTGTGTACATTAAGTTGGATGACGTTGCAATGGTTGTATATGTACAGAATGAATGGTTTCTCACAGAACTGTTTATGTTTCAGATTCAGGGTTGTGTAGGACAAACCTATGGGTTTACACAGCTACAATAAACCCATAAACATCAGAGCACAGGACGGAATGTCAGCACAAAAGAAAAAAATGTCTTCACAAAGGTAAAGCAGTATAGGTGCATGGCTCCACAGGTTCATATGTGTAGCACAGGCTAATAGGGACAAAAGTTTCAGGCAGTCTACTCCTGCATCCGTAATCTCTGACACTGTGCAGTACCCTTGATAAGTGTAAGCAGGGTTCTGAAAACTGACATCTACAATCTGTGGAATAGGAGACAAACCATCTGCAATTTCCTTGTGTCCATTACAAACATTTGTCCTAAACCAGTTATGATGGTCTTGTCCCACATCCAATTATGCAACTTGCACATGACATGCATTACAGCAGAAGTGTGCTTCACATGTGCCTGTTACATATAATGTGTAGTGTCAAGGTTACAAACCTGTCTCTCCAGAATGTCCTATTTATACCACAGTCAAGGTGCAGCTGTGTAGAACAGGTACTTCTCGTACTAGTCCTTTCTTGGATGTGCAGGTGGTACACAGTAGGATCAGATACCTCCCTGTATTGCAGTCCTACTCCTCCCCTCCAAAGCATGTAGAAAACAGAATGCACACTTACGGCCATCACACAGTCTGCATTGGACCTGTTATGTACACTGTGTATTGGGTTACTGTAGGACCTCTTTGGCTGTTACAGGTGTCAAGAGATGCCTTTGTACTTACATACTAAAGGTGGTACTGTACTCACTGATAGGTGTGATGAATACCACATTCAGTGTAACAATGACATTCTGGGATTTACATGCCATATCTGTCTCTAAAGGTTGTGCAACAGTGCATGAAGCCCACATCTTACCGACCAGTTAAAGTCAAAGGCTAGATTACTCTCTGACTAATGGGTCAACTGTTGGAAGTGTGCAGACAATACAATATCTTCCAGGGGGGTAGATGACTACCAAAAGTATAGTATTGTGCATTTCCTGGCATGTAGCATTTGTCAATGGCTCTGATAACACCTGAATGCGTGTGTCAGGCCTTCCAGGATAAAAAGAAGCTATGTACTCACCATAACGTTCCATGCGAGTTGTTCATCTCGCCTTCATTCTCACTGATTGGTTCACAGCCGATCCTCGGCTCCGACTCAGCCAGATGCTAAAGCTTGAGGTCTTCAAAACAGCTCATGGCCTACTCTCTATCCCATGATGCAATAGTGCTTCCCTCAGATCTTGTTTGCCCAATCATACTGATAACTAAAGCATATAGGTATTGAAGTAAGAATACCGTAGATAAGAACAAAGCATCACTAAGATTTGTTTGAACTTCCTGGCTCTGAAGACTTTAAAGGTCAGGGGTTGGTGGGTGGGATGTAAGAATGAAGGGGAGATAAACAACTCATATGGAACGTTATGGTGGGTACATAACTTCTTTATGTGAAGTTGTTCTATCTCGCCCTCATTCTCAGTGATGGGTTAGCGTCCCAAGCACCATCTCCTTGGATGGCTCATGGAAGTATGTTCCTCAGAACCACAGAACCAAAGAAGGCCCTGTCCCTGGAGGTCTTATCCAATTTGTAATGCGTGATACAGGTATGAGGTGAGGACCATGTGGCTGCTGCACAAATGGTATATATAGGCAGCCTTGCTAGAAAGGCTGAAGATGTGGCAACTGCCCTGGTTGAGTGAGCCTTGACTTTATGATTTAGTGCCATGTGCGTAGAGTTGTATGCGAAAGAAATACCATCTGACAACCACTTTGACAAAGTGGTTTTTACCAATGGAGTACCCTTCTTTGAATCTGAAAAGGCGACAAAAAGTTGATCCAACTTTCTGAAGTCTTTAGTCCTGTCTAAATAGAATCGAAGTTGCCTATGGATATAGAGTTTGTGCAAAGTACAGTTGTGTACACTTACCATAAATGTAGATGTTCGGGTGTATTCACTGTTGCAGTCATCACATTTGGGTTATCTGCTTGCAGTAGCCCTCAGTCAGGCCTGATTAACAAAGTCTTGGGTCCTGCGTCGGTTGCTGTCTCTTCTTCTGTGACGTCATGAGTATAAAAAATGCAGCCGACGCCATTACATCAGTTTTTCTTGCCCCAGATGTCAGGTGCCCCCTTAATGGGAAGTAATAAAAAAAAAAAAAAATATATATATATATATATATATATATATATATATATATATATATATATAAATATAAAACACACGTTATACTTCCAACAAAAAAGCAAATACACCATAAAGCTTTTAAGCATAGTAAAGGAGAGTAGAGGTATAGCCAAAAGAAGCCAGGGGGCTGGAGGGAGGGTAACCAGGACTGCAACAGTGAATACACTCGAACATCTACATTTATGGTAAGTGTACACAACTGTACTATGTTCTTCGTGTTTCACTGTTGCAGTCATTACATTTGGGTAGATTCCCAAAGCTAAGGATGGGAGGAGGAATTTAGACAGTATTAGGACAAGCTATAAGGCCCTGCAAGTCTGCAGTGGCAAAGCCAGCTCTGGATTTAGAGAAAATTGGCAAATGGTAATGCTTGGTGAAAGTATGTACAGAACTCCAGATAGCAGCTTCTAGGATATCCCTGGTTGGGACACCTCTGAGAAAGACTGTAGAGGTAGATGCAGCTCTGGTTTAATGGGGTCTGATCCCCTGTGGGATAGGTTTTCCATGGTGCGTATAGCAGAAATGAATGCAATGGCCTATCCATTTAGAAATGATTTGCTTTGAAATAGCCTTCCCCTCTGCCCCTACAGCAAATACCACCAGCAGTTCAGATTTCCTTTGAGGTTTAGTCCTGCCCAAGTAAAATCTAAGTTGTCTGTGCACATCTAAGGAGTGCAGAATCCACTCCCCTTTGTTCTGTGGATTAGGAAAGAAGGTTGGCAAATGAATGGACTGAACAAGAGCCACACTGGATACCACCTTGGGAATGAAGGAGAGATTGGTTTTGAGGGACACCCTGTCTGCATGAAAGATGATGAAAGGCTCCACTGCCATAAGGGCCTGTAATTCAGATATCCTTCTTGCTGAAGTGATTACTAAAAGGAAGGCTGTTTTCTAAGAAAGGAATTTTAAATCTGCACTTGCAGCTGGCTCGAAAGGAGGAAGAGTGAGTTTCTCCAACACAAAGTCAAGGGCCCAGGCTGGAGTTGGGGCTCTCCTGGGTGGTCCTAGGTTTTTGGCCCCTCTGAGGAACTGCTTGAGTAGTGGATGAGAGAAGAGGGGTGTTTCTGTGTTATAATGAGCTGAAATGGCTGAGGCATGAATTTTGATGGAGGAAAAAGAAAGGCCCTTGTGAAGCATCTCAGTTAAGTATTGAAGAATCTGGGTGCTGCTGTGTCCATCCCTTGAGACTGGTTCCAGGCACAGAATCTTTTCCATTTTTCAGCATAAGATTTTCTAGTACTAGGACTCCTTGCCTCTAAACTGATATCCAACACTTGTTTACTGAGGGATGGTAATGAAGAGATTAGGTAATTAGATAGGCTGCTAGGTTCAGGGTTTGAAGATGAGGGTGCAGAATCTGGTTCTCCTGCTGTGACAACAGGGTAGAGGTCTGAGGCAGGTATCATGAAGCCAGCAGTGACACACTGCGCAAGAGGAGGTACCAGTGTTGGCGTGGCCAGTCTGGTGCAATCAATATTGTCCTTGGTTTGTCCTGTTTGCTCTTTAGTAGTACTTTGGAGAGGAGAGGCAGAGGAGGAAAGGCATAAACTGGTAGGTTTTTCCAGCTGAAGGACAGAGCATCCACTTTCCAAGCTTGTTTGTGGGGAGTCCTTGTGCACAATTATTCCAACTGGTAGTTCTGGGGGGAGGCAAACAGGTCTATATCTGGGTTCCCCCATTTGTTTGTCAACATGCTGAAAGTCTTTGGTTCCAGTTTCCATTCGTGTGGGTCCATGAGGTTTCTGCTTAGTCCATCTGCCAGTGTATTTAGATTTCCTCGCAAGAATTGAGCCTGTAGATGCACTTGGTAGCTCAAGGCTGTGTTCCACAGCGCCATGGCTAGTCTGCTGAGGGGGTAAGAATGGGTACCCCCCTGCTTGTTTACGTACCACGCAACAGTGGTGTTGTCAGTCTTTACTATTAATTGTCCTGGAAGAATGTGGTCCTTGAAGGCTGTCAGAGCATTCTGTACAGTTAACATTTCTTTTTGATTGATATGCAGGTGCATTTAACTTGGGTTCCATTTACCCTGAATGCATTTCCCTGCCAGGTGAGACCCCATGCATAGTTTGATGCATCTGTTAAGGTTTGGGCGGCAGGGGGTAGAGTGAATGGTAGTCCTTTGTTTTGGTGGCAGGCCTCTGCCCACCAAAGGAACTCTAACCATAGACAAGGTATGATAGCAATCATTGCTTCTAGATCCTGAGAATGTTGACACCATAGGCTTTTTAGATACCATTGTAGTTTCCTAATATGCAGTCTTGCATATGGAATTAGAAGAATGCAGGAGGCCATGAACCCCAAGGCTTGCAGTATTTGCCTTGCAGATAGCAGGGTTTTTGTGGCCATTAGTTTGAAGTAGGTTGTCAAATTAATTTGTTTCGTTGGCGTGAGGAAAGCCATCTGGGAAGTTGTATTCAAGCTTGCTACCAGGAATATAATTTGTTGACAGGGTACCAGGTGTGATTTCTTTTTGTTTATGGTGTACCCTAGACAAGTTAGCACCTTTTGTACAAAAGCCAGATGATTCTAAAGTATGTCCCTGGCTTTCTGCCTGAATTAGACAATCGTCCAGGTATGGGTATATTTGAATATTTCTTTGCCTGCAAAATGCAATGACTGGAGCTAGGCACTTTGTGAATACCCTAAGCGTAGTAGATAAGCCAAAGGGCAGTGCAGAGAACTGATAGTGCATGTAGCCTGCATTGAAGAGTAGGTATCTTCTGCAAGATTCCCTGATTGGGATGTGCAGGTAGGCTTCCTTTAAATTGAGGGTTGCCAACCAGGCATCTTTGCCTAGCATAGCAAGCAACTGGTGAAGAGTTAGCATCTTGAATTTTAGAATGACCAAAAAAGGGTCTACGGTAGACAGGTCCAGGACAGGATGCCATGAGTTGTCTTTTCTGGGTACCAGGAAAAGTCTTGAGTAGAAACATTGTCCCTTTTCCTCTTCTAGTAGAGTATGAATAGCCTTTATGCTTGAGACAGAGAGAGTACTTGCTTTTGAGCCTCTGCCCACTGATTTGGGGGTAGATCTGTCCAACCATTTGGTGTTGGTAACGTGTGGAAGTGAAATCTGTATCCTTGGGAAACTATATTTAAAACCATTTGTCCTGGGTAATGAGTTCCCAGTTTTTTGCCTGCAGAGCAATTTTTCCCCCAAAGGGGCAGTCAGTTGAGAAGTGCTTGGAAGTTTTAAAGTTAAGTCATTGAGGCAGCTTACCGTAAGGGGGAGTTTTACTACTCCCAGATTTGGAAGTGGGAGCCCCCCACTGCTTAGTTCTGTGCGTACCCTGGGACTGAAGCCTGGGTGTTCTGCTGGATCTGGGTTTGGACTGAGAAGGCCAGGAAGAGGCAGGAAAGGACCGATTCTTAGAGGGCCTATGCCTGCTAAATCTTGGAGGTTGTACTTGTAGGAAATCTTTAACAGTTTGCATAGATTTAGCTTTTTCCTCCATCTTTTTAAGAACTTCTTTTGCCTTGTTGCCAAACAGGCGGTCCCGATTTAAAGAAGAATCCAGTAATTTAGCTTTATCATCATCTGGCAAGGATTGCTCCTTAAGCCAAGCATGCCTTCTAAGTACAGACCCAGTGACAGCAGCCCTGCAGGATGCCTCTAGTGAATCAAAACCACACTGCAAAGTATGTTTTCCAACCTGTTCAGCAGAATGCATTAAATCCTGTAAATACTTATTTTCAGCACAATCCGGAATCAACATAATTTTCTGTTTAAACAATTCAATAATATGCTGCTGGTACTTCAACATATGCAACTGGCAGTTTAAGGCCCTAATGGCCAAGGATGCAGAAGTGTATACCTTCTTACTCCATCTATCCAGTGCCCTGGAGTCTCTATCAGAGGGGGTAGGATTTTTGGCAGTAGTAGTCTTAATGCCCTTGGGTCCCTGTGAAATGGTCTCAGGATCCGCAGAAGGATTTTTGAAAAGGAACTTGCGAGAGTCAGGAAAGTACAGTTTTGTACCTACCATAAATGTAGATGTCCGATAGGAATGCATCTGCAGTCCTTACAAATGGGTTGTCCTGTTGTCAGGCAGCCCTTCGGTCGGCCGGATTCCAAAGTCTGGGTCTGGCCTCGGCTGGTGTCACACTTCACCCGACGTCATCGCTGCAGTTCTTCGGGTATAAAGGCATCAGCCGACGCCATTTTCCTCAGTGTTTCTTGCCCCAGATGCCAGGTGCCCTCTTGGATGGCTAAATTTGGATAAATGCCAATGTTTCCAAATAGTAAAGAGCAAACACATAAAATAAGCATGTATGTACATATATATACAAACAAATACACCATAATAGATCCCCCCCAAGCTAGCTGAAAGATGGCAAATACCCTACGAGTACCACAGAGGGGAAGGCGGGTGGGTAATCCTGACTGCAGATGCATTCCTATCGGACATCTACTTATGGTAGGTACAAAACTGTACTATGTCCTTCAAGGATGCATCTGCAGTCCTTACAAATGGGTAGAATACCATAGCCAAACTAGGGGAGGAGGAAAAAAGAGAGATTATGGTGTAGTTAGGATCCCTTGCAAAACAGCAGTGGCAAAACCTGCTCGGGATCTAGAGTATAAAGGTAAATTATAATGCTTGGCAAATGTATGCACGGAGGTCCAAGTAGCAGCCTCTATAATGTCCTTGGTAGCCACCCCTCGTAAGAAAGCTGTAGTAGTGGCTGTAGCCCTTGTGGAGTGAGGCCTGATGTTCTCTGGAGTTTTCTTTCCATGGAAGGAGTAACAAAATCTAATGCAATTTCCTATCCACTTGGAGATTGTCTGTTTTGAAATTGCTTTTCCTTCCCTTCCTGTTGCATATGCTACCAGAAGCTAGTCAGTTTTTCTATTGCACTTGGTCCTGTCCAGGTAGTAGCATAATTGTCTATGCACATCCAAGGAATGCAACAGTCTTTCTCCCCTGTTCTGTGGGTTGGGGAAGAATGTAGGTAGGTGGATAGCCTGGTTTAAAGACACTCTGGACACCACCTTAGGCATAAATGTAGGATTTGTTCTCAGGGACACTCTGTCTTGATGGAAGATCAGGAAGGGTTGCACTTCCATTAATGCCTGTAGTTCAGAAACCCTTCTTGCTGAGGTGATTGCCAGCAGGAAAGCAGTCTATAAGTATTGTAATTCTGCTGTTGCTGCTGGTTCGAAAGGAGGAAGAGTCAATTTTTCTAGCACAAAGTTCAAGTCCCATGCTGGCAATGGTGGTTTCCTAGGAGGTTTTACATTTTTAATTCCTCTCAGAAACTGCCTGAGCAGAAGATGTGAGAAGACAGGGGGATCCAAGCTGTATTCTGCCGAAATAGCTGATGCGTGTATCTTGATGGAGGAATAGGACAGGCCTGTATGGAAGAGCTCTGCCAAGTACTCCAGGATGTTGGCTATGTTTACCAGTGACACATCTTTTCCCTTAGCAGTACTCCAAATGAGATATCTTTTCCATTTTGCTGCATAATTCTTTCTTGTTGAAGGTCTGCAAGCCTCAAGGATAATGTCTTTAACCCTTTGGGATAAATTTGGGTTAGTTGCTCTTATGTAATGTTCCAGGCAGTCAGCTGCAGAGTTTTGAGGTTTGGATACAGGATGTTGTAGCTGTTCTGTGTTAACAGCAATGGGATCAGGGGTAGTGTCCACATTTGTTCCCGAGACATGCTCCTCAGTAATGGGTACCAATGTTGTCTTGGCCAGTCTGGAGCTATCAGAATGATCCTTGGACATTCCTCTTTGATCTTCAATAGCACCTTGTGCATCAAAGGAAGTGGTGGGAATGCATATGCTGTCAGGTTTTTCCAACTGAAAGATAGGGAGTCCACCTTCCAAGCAAGTGGGTGGTACGTCCTTGTGCAGAATTTCTTTAGCTGGTGATTGAGTGGGGATGCAAATAAGTCTATTTCTGGTAGTCCCCATTTTCTTGTGATGGCTTTGAAGATGTCCGGGTGCAGCATCCATTCGTGGGCATCCGTGGTAGTTCTGCTTAATATGTCTGCTATAATGTTTTCTTTTCCCGGTACAAAAATTGCTTGCAACTGAATGTTGTAGCTCAGAGCCACATTCCATAGGTCCAGTGCCATCCGGCATAGAGGGTATGAATGTGTGCCTCCCTGTTTGTTGATGTACCACATAACTGTGGTGTTGTCTGTCCTTATCATCAACTGTCCTTCTTGGAGGAATGGTCTGAATGTCTGGATTGCCATTTTTACTGCCAGCGTTTCCTTTAGATTTATGTGCAGGTGCAGCTGATCTTGAGTCCATAAGCCTTCTATGCACTTGTCCAGCATGTGGGCCCCCCAACCGAGGTCTAAGGCATCCGTTGTGATGGTTTGGCTTGGTTGAATGCTGTAGAAGGGCAAACCTGTGTTTGATTGACAGGCCTGAGCCCACCATAGGAACTCTTGCTTCAGGCATGGTATTAGTGGAATTCTGGTTTCTAGGCTGTGTTTGTGCTGAGACCATAAATTCTTCAGGTACCACTGTAGCTTTCTCATATGCAGTCTGGCATGAGGGACCAGAATTATGCAGGATGCCATGAAGCCCAGGGCTTGCAGTACTTTTCTTGCTGTTAGATGGTTCTGCTTTGTTAATGCCAAGAAGTAGAGAGGAAGTTGTTCTTGTTTTTCTACAGTTAGGAATGCCATCTGTTTTGATGTATCCAGCTCTGCACCTAAAAAGGTTATTCTTTGGGATGGTGTCAGCCTTGACTTTTTTATATTGACTGTATATCCCAGGGCTTGCAGCAAGTAAATGACTCTTTGTAAGTCTCCTGTTAGCTTGTTTTTGTTGTCCGCTTGTATCAGGCAGTCGTCCAGGTATGGATAAATTTGGATTCCCTGAAGTCTGCAATGAGCGATTACTGATGCCAGGCATTTCGTGAACACTCTGGGCACAGTAGATAAGCCAAAGGGCAATGCTGAGAATTGATAATGCTCTGATCCTGCAAGAAATCTGAGGTATCTTCTGCAATTTGGTCGTATGGGGACGTGCAGGTATGCCTCCTTGAGATCTAGAGTTACCAGCCAAGACTCCTTGCCCAGCATGGGAAGAAGCTGCTGTAGAGTCAGCATTTTGAATTTTGGAACAATGAGGAATGTATTTAAAGTGGACAGGTCGAGAATAGGCCTCCATTTTTTCTCTTTTCTTGGTACCAGGAAGAGTCTGGAGTAAAATCCCTTTCCTTGTTCCATAGATGGTACCTTTTCCACAGCTCTCATTCTTACTAATTGAGCTATTTGTTTTAGAGCTTCTATCTTTTGATTTGGTGGTAGGTTTGGCATTCCTCTTTTTCCTGGTAGAGTATGGAAATGAAACCTGTAACCTTGGTCTATAGTTTGCAAAATCCACTTGTCCCTTGTGATGTAATGCCAGTTCTTTGAAAATAAGGCTAGCTTTCCGCCTAAGGGTGCTGCTAGCTGTTCCCTGGTAGGCGGTGCCAGAGCCAAGTCACTGTGATTGTCCTGTTGCAGTGGTAGTGGCTGTGTCTGTGCCTCGTTGGTTGTTGCCCTGCCACTGGCGTCCCCTGTAGGCACCCCTGGATTGATTTCTGCCTCTTGAACGCCTATTCCTGCCTCTCTGTGCTTTGGAGGAGTCTGGAAAGGACCAATTTTTGGAGGGCCAGTTCCTGCTAAACCTTGGAGGTTGGACCTGCAAGAAATCTTTCACTGTTTGTACAGATTTTGCCTTCTCTTCCATTTTCTTCAGTACCTGCTAAGCAGGAGAACCAAATAAATTGACCTTGTCCATGGGAGCATCTAATAGTTTTGATTTGACATGGTCCGGCAAGGCCTGTTCTTTCAACCATGCATGCCTTCTGACAACTGTGCCAGTCATGGCTGATCTAAAGGAAGCCTCCAGTGCATCATAGCCGCATTTTAAAGAATGGTTACTAACTTGCTGAATGTTATGCACCATTTCCAGAACATATTTCTTATCTAAAGATTCATCAGAGGACAGTTTCTTAGTTAACTGATCAAGCATAAACTCCTGATATTGGATCATATGAAATTGACAGTTCAAGGCCCTAGCTGACAGAGTAGCCGAGGTGTATACTTTTTTACCCCATCTCTAAGGACCTGGATTCCCTTTCAGAGGGAGGGATTTTAGCAGAGGTAGATGTTACTGCCTTTGGCCCCTGGGAGATAGTCTCGGGATCTGCAAAAGGGGCCTTGCATAAATGGTGATGTGTGTCCGGGACCCTGTAGAACCTATCGGGCTTAGCAGGGGCTGGAGGTAAAGAATCAGGAGCAGTACAAGCATCATTAAATGCATCATCTACAACAGAAAGAACTGGAGGTATAGCTAAAGGCCTATGTTGTGGTAAATGCAAAAAGGTCCTAAGCCTTTTCCTGGAGTCTGAGAAATCTTGGCCCTGCCACTGAAATTGTTCCCTCATGGCATGTAAGGTTTCCCCAAAGGAAAATTCCTCAGGTGGAGAGGCAGAAGGGATCGACTCTTCAGCATCAGAGTCTTCGTAAGGAGAATAAGGAGCCTCTGGAGGGTCTGTATTGTCTGAATCATCAGAGGAATCATCCGTGGACACTGGCTCAGGGGGCTCTGCTCTAGGTCTCTTCTCAGGAGGAGGATGAGAGGCCCTGTCTGGATGAGGTTGGGATCCCCTTATTAAAGAAATGAGATCCTCTGCCAGAGAAAGCATTTGGGAACTGGAGCTGGGCCTGTGAGAGGGGGGCTTAACAGGCACAGTCTTAGTAGCTTTAGCTGCTTTGGCCCTGGCAAAAGCCTTAATGGACATGGCTGCAGGAGGCCTAGCAGCTCCACGTGCAGGGGTTGATACATCCAAGGGAATAGTGTCCGATAATTCCTGAGAAACCACAACAGCAGGTTGGATTTCAGAAGCCGATTCTAGCAGGTTAGAAGAGGCTTCGGTAGAAGGCATGGTTTCGGCTGAAGAAAGAACCGCTTGCTCGGTTTCGGCCAAAACCGAGACACTCGCGGTTTGCTTAACCGCGGTTTCGGCCGAAACCGCGGACCGCGAGTGTCGGTCCTTTTCTTTGCGTTTTTTGGTAATTTGTGTAGTCGGAGGATCCGACGGCATAATATACGCAAAATCAGAGCCGAAAAACTGCTCAGCAAACTCCGACCGACGTCTAAGCGTCCATCGGTTAAAAGAAGCACAGGCTAGACAAGCTGCTACGTCGTGGTCTGGGCCTAAACAAGGTAAGCAGTAAGAGTGGAAATCTTTATGAGGTATTTGTTTCCCACAAGTTAAACAGTTATTCACTTTTTCTGACATCGGCTGAGGAAAGAAAGAGTCCCCAATGGGGTACTTAGCTTTTTAGAAGTCTTCAAAGTAGTATTCGGTAGTATTAATCTCTGGATCTGACCGACCGGCACTTGCGAACAGCTTCTGCTTCGGGCGCCACGCGGCAAGAAAGACTGAGGAAAATGGTGTCGGCTGATGCCTTTATACCCGAAGAACTGCAGCGATGACGTCGGGTGAAGTGCGACACCAGCCGAGGCCAGACCCAGACTTTGGAATCCGGCCGACCGAAGGGCTGCCTGACGACAGGACAACCCATTTGTAAGGACTGCAGATGCATCCTTGAAGGACATCCCTGTAATATCGATCAGATTTTCTGGGAGCAAAAGGTAGAGAGTCAGGGGCCAAGCTAGATTCCAAAAAGGCATAATCAACAATGTCTAGTACAGGAGAAATAGCTAAAGGCCTGTGCTGGGACAGGAGTAAGAAATCCCTAAGCCTCTTTTTTGAATCAGAGTAATCCTGATTTTCCCAACGAAAATCTCCCTAAAAGTATGCAAGGTTTCACCAAAAGAGAAATCCTCTGGAGGAGAAACAGGGGGAATACAGTCCTCAGCATCAGAATCCTCATAGGTAGATAAGGGTAAATCCTGGTCATCAGAGGAAACAGAAATTTCAGAATCCTAGTCAGAAGTATCATAAGCAAAATCAGTCCTAAGTCTGCTTCCCCTGATTAAAGTAATAAGGTCTTCAGCCATTCTTATTTGTTTTTTTTAAGCAAAGAGGCCTGACCATGGGGTCTGGGCGTCGGTTTTCTAGGCATGGTTCGAGTTTTAGGCCTTGAAGAAGAAGATGGCGTTGGTTTGATATGCAAGTCAGTAGGCCTGAATACACCCTCAGAAGCAGCTCCGGACCCATCCAAGGTAGAGACATCCACAGGTTCCACAGTTGAAGCATCTCGCGGCATACCGGACTCCGAATGGGTCTCAGTAGAGGCCTACGAATCTGAAGTAGCAGGTATCAGGAGTACCAGCAAACTAGCGACTGGCTTAGGAGAAGCGTCGGCATCTTTGGACCTAGGTGGCCTGTTTATGTCTTTATCGTTGCGTTTTTTCGGAATGTCAGTAGTTGGATGGCTTATGGAAGACCTAGCTGGATAACTGAACTAAGTACCAAAATACTTAGAAGCGAAAATATACCGACAACGGATAGTTTGTTGTTTAAATAAGGCACAAAACCGACAGCGAGGTACGTCGTGGCCTAGGCAAGGAATACGGTACGAATGGAAATATTTATGAGGTATTTGCTTTCCACAAGAAATACAATTATTTACTTTTACTGACATCGGTTTAGAGCAAGAAAAAGTTTCCCCAATGGGGTACTTAGCTTTATTTGAAGACTTTGGTTCTGAAACTCGAAAACGAAAATTTCAGGAGTCGGCTGACCAGCACTTGCGAGCTGCTTCTGCTTCGGGCACCACACAGCAAGAAAGACCGATGTAATGGCGTCAGCTGCATGTTTTATACCCCTGGCTACCTGATGTCATGGAAGAAGAGACAGCAACCAACGCAGAACTGAAGACTTTGTTAATCAGGCCGACTGAGAGCTACTGCAAGCAGATAACCCAAATGTGATGAATGCAACAGTGAAACATGAACATCATGTCTTCCATTTTGTCTGTAGATCTGGGAAAAAACACAGGTAATTCTATAGTCTGGTTAAGATTTGTTTCTGAGCAAACCTTAGGAAGGAATGAAGGATATGTTCTCAGCGTTACTCTGTCATTATGAAAAATCAAGTAAGGGGCTTTGATGGACAAGGCATGTAGTTCCAAAATTCTTCAAGCGGAAGTAAAGTAAAAGCTACTAGGAAAATGGTCTTCCATGATAGGTATTTCAAATCACAGGATGACGCTGGTTCAAAGGGGGTAAAATGATCCGTGAGAGCACAAAATTTAGATTGCATGGGGCAGCTGGATATCTAATAGGTGGTCTCAAGTGAATAGTACCCTTACGGAATGCTTCAGAAAGTCTATGCGACATGATGGGGGTCTGTTGATCGCCAATATGAAAATTAGAAATTGCTGCCAATTGAACCTCAAGGGTTGCCGCAGCTGCTCCTTCATGAAACAGTTTAGTCAAAAACTCTAAAATGGAAGAAATTGAAGCCATATATGGGTCAACACTATTATTTGACGCCCCTATGGAAAATCTTTTCCACTTGCTAAGGTATAGTTTCCTAGTAGAAGATTTATTAGAAGAAATTAGGATGTTCTGTGCTGCAGGTGAAAAATTGTGGAACCTGGCGATTCAAGGAACTGGAGCAGCCAAGCTGTCAACTTTAGGGTATGAATTGCAGGATGAAGAACCCCCCGATGAATGCATCAGAAGATCTGGAACTGGGTCCAGAATCCATTGTTCTTCCAGTAGATGAGGCTACAGAAAGAGGAACCAAATTTGACAAGACCAGTAAGGGGTTATTAGAATAACAGTTCTTCCCATAGTGCTGGCTTTCTGTAGGAATTTGGGTATCACAGGAAATGGGGGAAAGGCATAAAGAAGTCCCCGGGGACAACTGTGCACAACTGCATCCCTTGGGGCATCTCCTGAGTTGGGGATCAGGGCAAAGTAGTTGCTGCATTTGGTGTCAGTGGAGGTTGCAAAGAGGTCACAGCAAGGCTGGCCCCATCTGTGGAATATCCTTTCCACTAATACTTCTTTCAGGGACCACTCATGAGGCAACAGAACTGTTATGCTCAACTATCACATTGGACCTCCCCGGTATATGTGTTGCTATCAGAAAGCGCTGGGTGGATACTGCCCACTGTCATACTCTCAGGGCCTCTCGACATAAGCGGTATGATCTGGGTCCTCCCTGTTTATGTACCAGACCACTGACATGTTGCCCGTCTGTATTGCAATAGTCCCTAGAGGTACAAAGTTTTGAAAGGACTGCAACGCTAAAAGTACCGCTCTCATCTCTAGGGCATTGATATGCAGATGAGCCTCGTGATTCTCCAATGTGCCTTGGGCTGTCCTTCCCTGAAAATGCCCCCCCCCCCCCCAATCAGGGAGGCGTCCATGGTCACAGTGGCAATAGGGGTTGGTAGAAAAAAGGGACGTCCTATTGTCACTTAAGGACAGGTCAACCACCAAAGAAGATCCCACTTGCATGACTTTGTTATTATAATAGGATGAGACATTGGAAGTTGCTGATAAGACCACTGTGTGGAAATCAGCCATTGCAGTATCCGCATGTGCATTTGGCCTAATGGAATGGCAATGATGGCCGAAGACATGGTCCCTAGTAATTTGAGCACTACTGAAACTAGGGCTGTTTGGGGATGAGGTCCAGAACTTATTGTCAAAGGCTCACCAGTCTTTCCGTTTGAAGTTTTATGGTCATGGAAACTGTCAAGATCTGCTCCTATAAAAATGGTACATCTGGATGGCTGTAAAGCAGATTTCTTTCCAGTTTACAGAAATCCCCAATCGACTGCAAAGATCCAAGTTTGTCTCCCTTGCCTGTATGAGTTGATGCTTGGTGGTGGTGGTGTTGAGGAGCCAGTCATCTAAATATGGAAACACCTGGAATCCTAAGCGTCTCAGGTGTGCCGTGACTACTGCCATGCATTTGGTGAACACACTGGGGGGCTGTAGTGAGACCAAAGGACATAGGTCAAAACTGAAAATGACTGGCTCTGAGCTGAAAACGCAGATGATTCCTGGATGGTCTGGTCATCTTTATATGGTAGTATGCATCCTGGAGATCTAGTGAGCACATCCAATCATCTTTTCCTAGAAAAGGAAGTATAGACTGTAGTATGACCATCCAAAACTTTTTTTGACAGATTTGTTCAATCTGCTGAGATCCAAAATTGGTCTCCAGTCCCCTGTTTTCTTTGGAACTAAAAAGAACCTTGAGTAAGTTCTGGATCCTCCCTGATCTGCTGGGACTGGTTGGATGACTCATTTTTCTATCAACTTTGTAATTTCTGGGATTTTTTTCACAAGGGTCAGAGGTGTAGCAAAGGGAATGGTGTATCCTCTGGGTTTTATGCTTTTTACCAAACGATCTTTTGTGATTTTTAGCCAGGTGTCTGGGTACAAAGATGATCATCCCTCAGCTGCCTCCAGAGGTGGACAGACTGGCCTCCTTTCAGGAGTGCTGGTAGGGCTTTCCAAAGAACTGATCCCTGTCACCTTGATTTTGCGGACCCCCTTTGCCGCGTGGCCCGCGTCTTCCATTATTGCCTCCTCCTCTGCCTCTAGAGGGGGTTTCACCACATTTGTCAAAGAAAGCTCCTTGGGCTTTGTGGAACCACATTTTACCACTTTTCCGAACTTTAGGATAAGGTCTGGTAGGGGTGGAAAAACTGACTCCTACGTCAGACAGTTTTTCCATCTTGCTCACACCTGATAAGAGTCTCCTTCACTTTTGGTCCAAAAAGTGATGAACCATCAAAGGGGGTGTTCAAAAAGGATGACTTGTAGGGCTCCACAAAGGATCATAAGCGCATCCAGGAATGTCTCCTAAGAGCAATTCCTGTACCTGCTGCCCTACTCGTTCCATCAGCTGCATATGAAATCAGATGCATGGAAGAGTTTATAAGGGAATTCAGGGTAGCAAGCTGGGAGGTTACCTTCTCTGAGACCCCCACAGCTAACCCACCCTGCAGAGCATCTCCCAACTCCTTAAGGAGATCTCTATATAGGCTAGTGAAATGTGTGAGGTAGTTCAGGGAGCAAAGAGTAAAGGCCGCTGAACTAAACATGCACTTTCTGTATCTGTCCATGATCCTACAATCTATATTAGGAGGATGAACAGATGTGGAGGTCTCAGATAACTCCTTTTTGGTGGCCGCCGCCACCACCATAGCATCAACGGGTACTCCTTTGGTAAGGAAAGCCTTGTCCTGGGGTGACGTTATAAATTTATTAGGCCTCCAAGGGACTGGTTCAATGGTATCCAAAGACTCCCACGCCTTTTGATAGAGAAGGTCCATCAACTCACCAAAAGGCAGAGTCACCCAAGAGGCGGAGGGTTGAGACCCGAAAGCCTTCAGAAGTACTGACTCTATCAGTAGGGTTAAGGGGGTTCCAGCCACCCCTCTATTTAAGTATTTATAAGATATCACCAAAAGAGATATCTTCAGAGGGAGACCATGGGGACCCTTCTGACTCATCTAAGTCAGTATCTGACGTGATGGATTACTGTGGGGAATCCAGATGCTTCCTCTTGCAAATTCTCTTCCTGGGAACTTCCTCAGTGGGAGCTTCTGGAGAGGTCCCGGAAGACTAGGACTCACCCATTGGGGGGACCGGAGACTCCAGGTTCTTACACTTTTGAGGGATCAGTGAAGCAGAGGCAGACACAGGAACTTTAGGGGAGGAGACAGAGTACAGATGATGTGGGTACCCGAGGGGACAACACTCTCCTCATAGTATTAAAAGCCCCACGGCTCCAATCCGAAAAAACGCATGGATCCATAGAAACAGGCAGTCTCTACGGCGCCGAAGCCTTGGGCTCCGAGCCCAATATAGGTGCCTAGCTCACCTGAGCGGAGGCCCCAAGAGGTAGAGTTGGCACCAAAAGATCGGCATGACTATCCTGTCTGGACCCAATCAGAGAGTGTCGGCTCCTAGACTCTAAGGTAGGTACTTAAGAAGTCAGAGTAGTCTGAATCAAAAGCCCCAAGGGTGTCATTGGTTCTGAATACTCCGGCTCCGAAACTTCGGGTCAAATCGGAGGAGGAACTGAAGAACTGGGTTGGGTCTAAGTCAGTTCCAAAGCCCTAAGGGTCGAACCAGACATAATTTTTGCTAGCGCCTGTAACTGCAAAAGCCTCTGCACCACTCAATCCACATCTTTATCCGATAGTTTTGAGGACCGAGAAGCAATAGATGATGTCTCTGACTGCAAAATTGGTGATTTTAAAGTAGGAGATACCGGTTCCAATACTGGGGATCTGCTCCTACTGACAACCACCACCTCCGGTTCTGTAGGATTTGGAGCCGAGGTGGCAGTCTTGCTAGATTTAGAAATCGATGAGCCCTTTTTCGTCTCCAACTCCAAAGACGAACTGGAAGATAACGTTTTTGCAGACTTAGCAGGTTTGCCCTTTTCCAAGGCTTCTTAAAAGGAATATTTTAATAGACCTCTTGCCATTGGTTTACTCTTGCTTCATGAAGAACATGAGAATTAAGAGTGAAAGATGGCACAATTTTCCTGAACGTGAAGCTCACCTACACAATAAACACAGTTTGTGTACCCATCTGTGACATATCTTTTGTCCACATTTTGGACATTTCTTGAAACCAGATTTAGCCTTCTCAGACATTGTAAAGCACTCACCAAAAGTAATAGCCCCAAAGGAAAAGCATTTAGGGCTCTAACAATAAAATATAATGTACACCACCACAGCACACAGTCTATAGTAACAGCAAATATAGCAAAAAACAGCCCCAATAAGACAGGGTCTAACTCCAGGCCACGAGAACTATTACAATAACTATAGGAAACACACAATGCTATTTAAAGCGCAATAATTATACAATCCTAACAAAATCACAGGGCTGAATAAATATACAAGTTCAACTAACAGTAAAAAGTGAATTACTACTGCCCTAATAAAAAAAAAAAAAACGGGCTTACTAGTTAAAGCAGAAAGGATAGGGAACATATATAATTAGGCCTAGAAATAAATGGCCTCAAAGGTAGAGAAAAAATGCACTCTAGACTAAATATGACTACTAAGAAAGACAAAGTATCTCAAGTACCTAAGTCTAATGTAATAACTAACACTAAGAAAGTTTTTCTAGAGAAAAAATTCAAAAAGGTTTTCACAGTATTGGCCAGAGCTGTTCAACTCGCACCCGATCTGTTGCAGTGGCAAACAAGATCTGAGGGAAGCACTATTGCATCATGAGATAGGGAGTAGGCCACGACCTGTTTGAAGACCTCGAGCTTTAGCATCTGGCCGAGTCGGAACCAAGGATCGGCTCCGAACCCATCAGTGAGAATGAAGGCAAGATAGAACAACTTCACATCTGCTGGTTCTATGTGGGATTCAGTGACAGCTACTTGTTTTTAATCATCTGCAAATGTAGTCAGTCTGAGGTCACTGACAGTGGCAGTGAATGTAGAGAATGGAATGGTTTGGTAGGGTAGTCCCAGAAATGATGTGTGTGGGTAATCCACTGGTGACTGGCCTCACTGTAGCGCTGGCCTACACAATCCTACCTTCCCAGATAATGGGTGTCAGACACTTGGCTATCCAATTGCTAGCATACAAGTTAGTAAATATCCTTTACAGTGTGTCCACAATGCCTGATGGCCTAATCTTGTCAAATGCCTTCTCAGGCCATGGTAGGTGAGCCGAGTTATTTTCCCTTCATCCTTCACATACTGCAACAACCAATGAGGTCCGATGCTTAGGCTAGGCATGATCTGACCTTGAACAAAACAAACTGGGTTTGGGGCCAGTGTCTGCAGATGTACTTCATTGTTACTGATAATTTCCATAAGTCTTTTCATGGCTTTAAATGCAACACTACTGAGACATCTGGGGACACTGCTTGTCCTACTTGCCCTGTGTGCAAGTACTGAAGTTAATTCAATCATGGTTGCCAAGAAGGTAGTCATCCAACATGTTTGTGTCTGTACAGAGCATAGGCAAGCAGTTGGGTGTGGGGTGGGGAGTCATAAATACACCATGGGAAAGGTAAGGAGGGTGTGTTTACACAGTTATTTTGCAGTTGCACACCACTCAAGCAGTGTGTACTGTGATGACACCATTACCTTGTGAAGAATGCTGACAAAAGGGGAGTCCCGTGAATTGCTGGTACCTGCCTGCTACAACTGCTGGTCTCACCACAACCACTCACTCCTTGGATACCATGCTCCTACACTTGGTGTCTCACCAAAAGCAAAACATTAGTACCAAACCCTATACAAGGAGCAGGCCATAGCATGTTTATTCATCCACATAGTTGTCCCACATCATGCAAGGTTGTGTAGGCTTGACATACTCTTTTCCCAGGTAGTTGCCTTGAGTAGCATTCAGAGCAATCATTACAGTTTGGCATGTATTATGTCTTGTATTCCAGGGTTCTTAGGATTTCAGTAGAGTAATAAGTGGATGGTGAGTCAGAGCACAGCTGCAGTGTCACAATATGATGCTCAATATCCAGTGACAGACATCCAAGGTTGCTCAAGCAAGCACCACAGTGGAAGTGATCCCTGTTAGGAGACAATTTCACAGCAGTTCATGCAGCCTGACCTTCAACAGCTTCATGGTGCATGTCTGCGTGCCATGGATCTGAGGTGTACTGCAGAGGAGTGGCCACTTTTGGCCAAAGTGTGTGCACACACACATGTCCTACGTATGTCGTACTGTACATTCATGTAACCAGAATACATGTCTGTGTTCCCACATCATGTCACACAACATTCAGTGTGCGGTCTGGTTGCTTGACAGGTAGTGCAGACTAGCAAGACCAGAGTAATGCCTGCAGAGTTGAACAAGTTCTCTGTGCATGCACAGACATCCACATCTTCACTGCAAGAATTGCCTACAGACGTGTTTGAGGTGGTCAACCCCAAGGGTGTGGCAGCATGACCCTAACTTTGCTGGAGTTGTAACAGTTTCACATTTATTGTTATGCTACTGTGACCATGCCTAATCACAGGATTATGGTTAATCCAAGGGCGACATGCCTGGCAAAGCACTGTACTCAACCATGTTACGGCACATTGTCAGGTGCTCTGTTACATTAGGAGAACTACATAAAGGTGATAACATGTTACATTTTATCATCTGTCAGGCCACTACCTAATGAAGGCCTGCTGTGACGTACACACAAGCAAGACTGTATTGATAATGGCATCATCACTGACCGCTGTTGAGCTATGGACAGTGTCCCTGCCCCTATACTATATGCCACACAAACAAAACATGTGAGAGATGTGACTATGTAACAAACCTTGATTCCATGCTGCCTCACACACCAGTCAGTAAATATGACAATGAGCAGTTTGATAACGTGCACACCTCACCACATACTCTACCCATATCCACATTACACACAACTGCATGTGTGGAGCTCCTTACCAGACACATACACAAAGAACACACATCTCAGAAACCCAATCGCAAGCTCAGTACACATACTCATACTTCTGCAGAAAACAGTACACAACAGCGCATACACCACTGTCTCACCGGTCAAACACCTGAAGCAAAACACAAACTCAACCCTATTATACATAGGTGATTGCATCATGTGACATATTGACATCTTGACATCACTCTTACCAGGCTACACATGGGAAAGGTCACAGTTAGCTGCCTGTGAGGTGCCAAGATATGCCATACCACACATGCAAGCAGGTCTGTCAACATCAGGTGGCATTATGACATCATAGTTACTGTGTGTACAATGTGGGACATACCTCAATGGACTGTATGCAGACACATGATTGAGCTTACAGAGTCAGTTTCTGGTGAGTATGCTCAATGTCTTCAGCTGCATTGTACCTTCATTTAGGATGACAGTTAAATACACACACAGAAAATGACTGAAGTCAATAACTGGCTTATTGTGTGGTGTCATTTTAAGTGGACCCAGTAAATGTCAACCTGGGATGACTATCAACAGACCTCGATGCTTTGCCACAGATGATGTTCATCTGTCACTGCTGGGAGTATGTGCACTGGCCAAAGCTGCTGACATCATGATAATGCATCTTATAGGTGGTGTCTCATGGGAAAACATTCCATAGAGAAAATGCCATCTTAAAACATCATGATTATGTCTGTATACACTAGGAATGCCAACACTAAACTCCACTCAGTTGAAGGTGTCCCCACCTTGGGAGATGCAGACATTTGTACAGTCACACACACCTGGTTCAAGGCTGTGGGCAGTACCACAGCCATTCCAGGCTACACGTCCTTCCACATGTTCAGAACTTACACAAAGTGTGGCAGTTAAAGCACGTGGTACATCCACAGTCAAAGACAGATACACATGCAGACTGGTTAAACAGTGTGCTTCCCTGAAGACACTACAGGTGCTATTCAGTGCTGGTAGGCCACCTAATGAAGCTATTGCCAGCTACAGGGGCAACTCCATGAATCAGGACACCTGCTGCACTTACTTCAATCTACCTGTGTCTATCAAGCTACATCACCACACCATGGTGTGGGTGACTTTCACTAACCACCAACTGTGTTGGTTACTCTTGCTCAAACTCACTTGACCAAAGGTTATTTCACATCCATAACTACAATGCCCTGAACCAGTGGAGTGACATCCCCACAAGGGCAGTCAACGTACTGCATCAGGCGCTTACCAATATGGGTGACCACTGTAGCACCTACACTGGGAGGTCCTCCATGGTAAGATCTGACCACAAATCAGTCTCCTTATGTGTAAGACTCACACCTGAACCCCCCCTTCAGCAAACACAGTAGTAAACTTCAACAAAGCAAAGGACAACTTCCTAGGGATGGCATAATTAGCATGACAGCCTCCTCTCTCAGATGGGACAGGCAAGTATGGCAACCTCTACAAAGTACAGTTGTGTACACTTACCATAAATGTAGATGTTAGAGTGTATTCACTGTTGCAGTCATCACATTTGGGTTATCTGCCTGCAGGTAACCCCCAGTCAGCCCGAATACCAGAGTCTTGGGATTTCTGCGTTGGATGCTGTCGCCTCTTCCATGACATCAGGGCTATAAAACATGCAGCAGACACCATCATGTCAGTTTTTCTTGCCCCAGATGTCAGGAGCCCCCAAAATAGGAAGCAACTGCATGGTGTGGAACACCTCCAGTAAAAAGTAAATACCACAGCCATAAAATATGGCCAAAAAGAGTAAAGGTAGAAAGCATAGAGAAGTCAGGGGGCTGGAGGGAGGGAAACCTGGACTGCAGCAGTGAATACACTCAAACATCTACATTTATGGTAAGTGTACACAACTGTACTATGTCTTCATGTTTCACTGTTGCAATCATCACATTTGGGTTGATGCCCAAAGCCGAGGAAGGGTGGAGGCAGTCAAGAAGTATAAGGGCTGGCTAGCAGGCCTTGTAAGACTGCTGTGGCAAATCCAGCTCTGGATTTAGAAAAGACAGGTAAGTGGTAAAGCTTGGTGAAGGTGTGTACTGAACTCCAGGTTGCAGCTTACAGAAGTCCCTGTTAGGTACTTCCCCTGAGAAAGGCTGTAGAAGTTGAGGTAGCCCTAGTGGAATAACTTTTGATCCCCTGTGGGATGGGTTTTCCATGGTGTTTGTTGCAGAAATGGATGCAGTGTGCTATCCATTTGGAAATGGTTTGCTTTGAAATGGCCTTGCCCTCTGCCCCTGTAGCAAAGCTGACTAGCAGCTGGTCAGTTTTTCTGAAAAGCTTAGTCCTGTCAAGGTAGAACCTGAGCTGTCTGTGCACGTCCAAGGAATGCAGGATCCTTTCCCCTTTATTCTGAGTATTAGGAAAAAAGGTTGGTAAATGGATGGACTGGTTTAAAGCCACACTGGATGCCACCTTGGGCATAAAATATGGGTTAATCCTGAGGGAAACCCTGTCCACACAGAAGATAAGAAGTTATGTACCTACCATAACGTTCCATGTTAGCTGTCTTCTCGCCTTCTTTGTTGCTGGATGGGTTCGGAGCCGATCCTCGGCTCTGACTCTGCCTTCAACTAAAGCTCGAGAGCTATTTACTGGCTCGAGGCCTCCTCATATCCCACAGTGCTTGGCGCTAGATACCCAGATCTCGTTTGGCAGAGCTAACACCATAGAAAAAATTTTAGGGACACCTGTCCAAACTACAAGGTTTACCTGCAGTACTAAAACAGAGGAGGACGTAACCCAGATAAGACTCAGCCAGAGGAAGAAGGCCTCAAAAAGGGACTCTTCTCGGTCTGTCCAGGCTAGGGGGATGGAGGGTGGGATGCAAGAAAGAAGGCGAGAAGAAGACAACTAACATGGAACTTTATGGTAAGTACATAACTTCTTAATGTTAAGTTGTCTATCTTGCCTTCATTCTTGCTGGATGGGACAGCATCCCTAGCACCTTAGTCCTGGGTGGCTCATCGGAACAGACTCTTGAGCACAGTGGAACCAAAATCAGCTCGACTCCTAGAGGCTATATCCAACTTATAATGTGAAATGAAAGTATGAGGAGTGGCCCATGTGGCTGCAGCACAAATAGATTCCATTGGTAGTCTTGTTTGAAAAGCTACCGAAGTCGCTAACGCTCTGGTGGAATGAGCTTTTGGTTTTGTAGGGAGTTCTTTAGGTCTCAATTGATAAATCAAAGTAATAATAGAAGCCAGCCACCTGGATAAGGTTACTTTAGAAACTGGCAGGCCCTGTTTGCCCTCAGCATAGGACAGGAAGAGTTGGTCCAATTTTCTTGTTTGTTTAGTCCTATCCAAATAAAAATGTAATTGCCTATGAACGTCCAATTGGTGTAACTTTTGTTCAGCTTTGTTCGAATAGTTAGGAAAAAAGACAGGTAGATCAATAGCCTGATTCAGGTTTGTCTCGGAAGGTATCTTGGGTAGAAAAGAAGGATTAGTCCTGAGTGAAACTCTATCCTTGTGAAACACAAGATAAGGAGGATGAATACAGAGGGCTTGAAGTTCCGAAACTCTCCTAGCTGAGGTGATGGCTACTAAAAAGAGAGCCTTCCAGGAGAGTAATTTTAAGGAACAGGAGGCTGCAGGTTCAAAAGGAGGGAGAATCAAGGAAGCTAATATCAGGTTTAAATCCCACGGAGGCGGGGGATCTCTGACTGGGGGCCTAAGTAAAAATAGTCCTTTCTGACAGGTCAGCGTGGAAATTTGAGATAGCCAATTGGACCCTAATGGTGGCAGACGAGGAACCAGCTCAAAAAAGTTCTGCTAAAAATCTAGAATGTGATGGACAGGGGCTGTAAAGGGGTCTATATTTCTAGCCTCTGCACAGAAAGAGAAACATTTCCACTTACTAGCATAAGTCTTCCTGGTAGTAGATTTGTGTGAAGAAAGGATGATTTCACGCACCGGATGAGAAATATGTGGAAGCCTGGATAAGGTTGGAAGTGGAGCAACCAAGCTGTGAGGTTGAGAGACTGAAGGGATTGGTGCAGCCCACCCGACTGATGGACCAAGAGGTCTGGCACTGAGTCCAGATTCCAAGGCTGCTCCAGCAGGTGACGATGCAGGAATGGGAACCAAATTTGTCAAGGCCAGTAAGGGGCAATGAGGATCATCCTGGATCCCAATGTGGTCGCGTTTGGGAATTAGGGAAAAAGGTGGGAATGCATATAGAAGACCCCGGGGCCAATCATGAACTAGAGCGTCTCTGGGGGAATGGCCGGGGAGGGGGAAGAGAATGAAGAAATCGTCGCACTTGCTGTTGAGAGGAGTTGCAAAAAGGTCGCAGCAAGGTTGACCCCATCTGCGGAAAATTTTGTCCGCTACTGACTGATTGAGAGACCACGCGTGAGGCATGAGAATAGCTCTGCTTAGCCTGTCCGCTATGACGTCGGACTTCCCGGGGATGTGCGTTGCTATCAGAAACCATTGAGAGGAAATCGCCCACTGCCAGAGTCTGTGTGCTTCTCGACATAAGGGATAGGACATGGTTCCGCCCTGCTTGCTGATGTATCACACTACAGACATATTGTCTGTTTGAATTGCAATAGTCCCGGTGGGTAGAGAGTCCTTAAGAGCTCGCAATGCTAAAAGCACCGCTCTCATCTCCAAGACGTTTATGTGCAGGTGGTACTCTAGAGGTTGCCAAGTGCCCTGGACAGTCCTGCCCTGAAACTGCACCCCCCCACACCCGATCAGGGAGGCATCAGTGGTCACCGTGGCAACAGGAGGAGGAAAAACAAACGGTCTGCCCTGAAGTACTAGAGGGGAGACCCATCCACCAAGCCAGGTGGTCTTTGCATGATTGAGTGATTATTATGTTGTGAGACATCGGAAGTTGTTGAAAAGACCATTGGGTAAAAAGCATCCACTGAAGAATCTGCATGTGAAAACGAGCCAGGGGAAGTAATGTGATTGCTGCTGCCATGAGACCCAAAGTTTTCAGTACAAATCTGGTCTGAATCCTCTTGCACTGTAGTAAGACCTGCACATGTCAGTGAACGTCTGATACTCTGTCGAAAGGAAGTTTTGCAGACAGCTCTTTTGTATTTAATCTTGCGCCTATAAAGGTTATAGATTGACAAGGTGACAATGCAGACTTTTTGAAATTTATTGAGATACCTAGCTCGGAGCAAGTTTGGATGGTATAATCCCTGGCTCGCAGTAGCTGATGCCTAGTGGAAGCAGTAAGGAGCCAGTCGTCTAGATATGGAAACACCTGGAATCCTCGCCGTCTCAGGTGAGCCGTAACCACTGCCATGCATTTGGTGAACACTCTGGGGGCTGTGGTGAGACCAAAGGGCAGGGCTCTGAATTGATAGTGACTGGCTCCCAGCTGGAAGCGGAGAAACCTTCTGGAGCGTTTGTCCATTTTGATATGGTAGTACGCATCCTGAAGGTCTATGAGCACATGCAATTGTCCTGACCCAAAAAAAGGTAGAATGGACTGAAGCGTGACCATCCGGAACTTCGTTCTTTGAACAGATTTGTTTAACCTGCTGAGATCCAAAATGGGTCTCCAGTCCCCTGTCTTTTTTGGTACCAAAAAGAACTTGGGAGTAAATCCTGGATCCTTGCTGGTCTGCTGGGACTGGCTGGATGGCCCTTTTTTTTAGCAGTTTTGAAATTTCTAGCACTGCTTGTTCTCTTAGACCGGGTGGAACATCTGGAAGGGACCTGGTTGTTTGTACAGGGGTGTGGACAAAGGGGATTTTGTAACCCTCGGATATGATGGACCGTACCCATTTGTCTTGTGTGAGGAGTTGCCAGGCTTCTGGGTACAGTGACAATCTTCCCGCGACTGCCTCCGAAGGTGGACAGTCGGGCAGCCCCTCAGGGGTGCTGAAAGGGTTTGTCAGAGAAAGACTCTCTGCTACCCTGATTTTGTGGACCCCCTCTGCCCCTCGGGCGGCATCTATTATTGTTCCCTCCTCTGCCCCTGGAGGGAAACTCGCCACGTGTGTCAGGCACGACTCCCTGGGGTTTCTGAAACCACATTTTTCCACTCTTCTGACCTTTAGGGTATGGTCTAGAGGGAGTAGAAAAACGGACTCCCACAGCAGAGAGAGTCTTGCCTTCCTGCTCACACCTGTTAAGGGCATCCTTCACCTGTGGTCCAAACAGAGCCGAACCATCGAAGGGGGTATTGGTGAAGGACGCCTTAAAGGGGTCAGCAAAGTTACATAACCGCATCCAGGCATGTCTTCTCAAAGCCACTCCTGTACCTGTGGCCCTACTCGCCCCATCGGCTGCATAAGAAATGAGCCGCATGGAGGAGTTGATGACACAGTTAAGGGTCGCCAGCTGGGAGTTAATCTTATCCTGAGCCCCCGCAGCTGATGGATCCTGTATCACCCAGGTCCTTGAGAAGATCCCTTTGAAGGTGGGTGAAATGGTACAGATAATTCAGCAACCGCATGGAAAAGGTCGCTGAAGAAAACATCTGCTTCCCATACCTGTCCATTGTCCTAGACTCTATTAGGTGGATGGGCAGGCACCGAAGGGTCAGCCAACTCCTTCTTAGTGGCTGCTGCCACCACCATGGCATCAACAGGGACACCTTTTGCCAGAAATTGTTTGTCGGGTGGGGCTGTAATGAACTTAGTGGGCCTGCGGGGTGTTGGTTCCACTGTGTCCGGGGCTGACTACGCCCTTCGAGCCACCACTTCCATGAGCGGGTCGAAGAGTGGAGACGCCCAGGAGGTGGAAGGGTGAGAACCAAATGCGTCCAGGTACACCGACTCGTCCTCGGAAGGGTTAAGGGCAGTCCAGTTCCCCCTCTGCTTAAGGATCTCTAGGATGTCTGAAAAAGAGACATCCTCAGAGGGGGATCTTGGGGACCCTTCCGAATCCTCCAAGTCGGTATCAGACATAACTGAGTCGGGGGAGTCAACATGTTTCCTTTTACATTTTCTCTTCCAAGGGAGCTCCTCTGAATGATCAGGGGAGGCCTCGGAAGAGGAAGATACGCCCAATGGGGCGGCCTGGAGCATCTGTTCTCCACGCTTGGGGTCAGGAGGGTGGACAGAGACCGATGCAGGCACCATGGGGGGAGGAGCCAAAGGGGCTGATCAAGGAGCCGACACAGGAGTCAGCACGCTCCTCATGACCTCGAAGGCGCCCCTGTCAGGCAGAGCAGAGGGTCCCCGCTCGGAAGAGACCTGAAGCCCTCCCAGCACCGAGAGGGATGGCTCCGAGGCCGATGTCGGGGCAGAGCTCACCTGCGCCGGAGCCCCGAGAGGGAGAACAGGGTCAGACAAGGGTCCGATGCCACTCGCCCCCGCCGACAAGGGAGTCCTGGTGACCAGATCTCTCCAAGGAAGGAACCAATGAAGAGATCGGAGCCGATGAAGGAGCTGAAAGGTGTGGTATCGACTCCGACGTTTCCAAGATTCGAGCCCCAACCAGCTCTGGCTCCGAACACAAAAGGGGAGTCGGAGGAGGAACTGCTGAAGACATCAGGACAGCCACAGTCTGTTGAGAAGGGCTGATTAACATCTTGGCCAGGGCCTGCGATTTAAGTAGTCTACTGACCACCCTCTCCAAGTCATGGTTGGATAACCTGGAAGACTGAGAGGAGAGGGACCTATGGCTTAGTTCCGACTGAAGCAACAATGACCTCGGAGCCAAGCGAACCGATTCTAGGGAAGGGGACCTAGAACGTTTTCGGCCCAATGACGGTTCCGACAGTAAAGTCGGAGCCGATTGAGGTCTAGAGGTGTCGGCTCCAGCCGAAGAGGAGGCAGATGCTCCGCCCGGCGACGGCTCTGAACTGGGAGCCGACGGCTTGGCGGGCTTTGAGGATTTCCCCGACTGAGGCTTCGCCCGGGATCCCTCTGGCTTGAGTAGGCCTCTCAAGATAAGTTTGTTCCTACGCTCCTGCAGGACTCTTGGGCTGAAGGCATGACAGACCGAGCAGGAGTCCTGCAGGTGTAGGGAACCCAAGCAATAAACACAAGAAGTGTGACCGTCTGTCAGAGACATCTTCTGACAGCACGAGTCACACTTCTTGAAGCCTGAAACTTTGGTATCCTTGGACATACTGGCCCGGGGATACCAAAGAGAGAAAAATTACACTAGTGCTTAAACAAGGCACACAGACACACTCGCACGCCCGCACTAGATAAGCTAACAATAATAAGCAGAAAAAAACTATCACCATCACCCACACTTAATAATAATAACAACCACCACCACCTCAATAAAAATAAACAAAAACTAGAAGGCTAAACACTACTCCTATAAGTACAACAAGGGGGAGATTAGCCACTAATAGAGAAGAAACAAGGGGGGAAGGGTAGAAACTAACAAAAAACGAGTTTCCTAAGTGGGACAAACTAGGGGATACACAGTATAACGATACTACAAGTAAAGACAATCTAACTCTAAAAAAAATACAGTTAAATATTAGCTGAAAATAGAAAAAAAAAGGATTAATACAACCTGAGCCAGTAAAAATGCAACCTCGTAGCTGAAGCGGCAAATGAGATCTGGGTATCTAGCGCCAAGCATTGTGGGATATGGGGAGGCCTCGAGCCATTAAATAGCTCTTGAGCTTTAGTAGAAGGGCGAGTCACAGCCGAGGATCGGCTCCGAACCCATCCAGCAAGAAGGCGAGATAGACAACTTAACAATGAAGGGCTCCACAGCCGTAAGAGCCTGTAACTCAGACACTCTTCTTGCTGAAGTGATGGCTAGAAGCAAGGCTGCTTTTTAAGAAAGGAACTTTAACTCTGCTGTAGAAGCAGTCTCAAAAGGGGGAAGTGTGAGTTTGTCTAGTACAAAGTTAAGGTCCCAGGCAGGAGTGGGAGCTCTCCTTGGGGGGGTCTTAAATTGTTAGCTCCTCTCGGGAACTGTTTGATCAGAGGGTGAGAGAAGAGGGGTGGGCTCAGTATTGTAATGAGCTGAGATGGCAGAGGCATGAATCTTAATTGAGAAGGATAGGCCTTTGTGGAGCAGCTCTGCTAGATAAGCTAGGATTTGAGGGAAGATGAGCACGGCTGTGTCCTTTCCTTGAGACTGGCTCCAAGAACAGTATCTTTTCCACTTTTCTGAATAGGACTTCCTAGTACTAGGCCTCCTGGCCTCAAGGATGACATCTAGCACCTGTTTGCTGAGGGTGGCTGGTGATGTATTCAGGTAATAAGCCAGGCTGCAAGGTTCAGAGTTTGCGGCTGAGGATGCAAAATCTGTCCATCTTGCTGTGATAACAGAGAGGGGGGGGTTGATGCAAGTGCCAGGGTGGCACCTCTGTCAGACTGCATAAGAGTGGGTACCAGTGCTGACGTGGCCAGTCTGGTACAATAAGGATTGTCCTTGCCCTGTCCTGTTTGATATTGAGTAGTACTTTTGAGAGGAGGTGCAGAGGGGAAGGCATAAATTGAGAGGTTTTGCCATGTAAAGGATAAGGCAATTCACCTTCCATGCTTGGCTGTGGGGAGTTCTGGTGCAAAACTTGCTCAATTGATGGTTTAGGGGGGAAGCAAAGAGGTCAACCTCTGGTGTTCCCCCACCTGTGGATTAGAAGTTTGGATGAGTTGGGATCCAGTTTCCAATCGTGTGGATCCAGAAGATTTCTGCTTAAGTCTGCCAGTGAATTTTATTTGCCTGGCAGGAATTGAGCTTGCAGGTGCACTTGATTGCTAAAGGCTGTGTTCCGCAGAGCCATGGCTAACCTGCAGAGTGGGTAGGAATGAGTTCCCCCCTGCTTGTTTATGTACCACATAACTGTGGTGTTGTCTGTCTTTATCAAGAGTTGTCCTGGAAGGATAAAGTATTTGAAGGCTGTCAGAGCATTCTGTATAGCTAACATTTCTTTCTGACTGATATGCAGGTAAATTTGTCCTGGGCTCCATTTGCCTTGAATGTATTTGCCTGCCATCTGAGCCCTCTATGCATAGTCTGATACATCTGTTGTCAGGGTTTGGGCAGCGAAGGGTTGAGTGAAAGGGAGTCCCTTGTTGTGGTTGCAAGCCTCTTCCCACCAAAGGAACTCTGCCCTTAGGCAAGGAATGACAGGAATCACTGTTTCCAGGTCCTGAGAATGTTGACACCAGCAGCTTTTTAAGTACCATTGAAGTTTCCTCATATGCAGTCTTGCATACAGAATTAGGAGAATGCATGAGGCCATGAACCCTAGGGCTTGCATTATTTCTCTTGCAGGTAGCTGGGTTTTGGTGGCCAGTAGTTTGAAGTAATTTGTCAAATAAACCTGCTTTTCTGGAGTGAGGAATGCCATCTGTGAAATTGTATTCAAGCTTGCTCCCAGGAATACAATCTTTTGGCTGGGTACCAGATGTGATTTATTTTCGTTGATGGTATACTCCAGAGAAGTTAGGAGTCTCTTTAGAAAGGTCAGGTGCTGTAGTAGAAATTCCTGACTGTCTGCCTGAATCAGGCAATCGTCCAAGTATGGGTAAATTTGAATATTTCTCTGCCTGCAGTATGCAATGGCTGGAGCCAGGCACTTTGTGAATACCCTGGATGCAGTAGATGAGCCAAAGGGAAATGCAGAGAACTGATAGTGCATAAAGCCTGCCCTGAAATATAGATATTTCCTGCAAGATTCCCATATGGGGATGTGCAGATAAGCTTCTTTTAAGATTAGGGTGACCCGCCAAAAGTCCTTGGCTAGCATAGGAAGCAGCTGCTGGAGTGTAAGCATTTTGAATTTTGGTACCACCAGGAAGGTGTTGAAAACTGACAGATCCAAGATAGGGTGCCAAGAGTTCTCTTTTCTGGGCACCAGGAACAGTCTGGAATAGAAACCCTGTCCCCTTTGCTCTGTTGGAACAGGTTAAATAGCCCTGATACTGAGGAGAGAAAGTACTTGCTTTTGGGCCTCTGCCAACAGGTTTGGAGGAAGGTCTGGCAACTTGCTTGGGGTTGGCAGTGAGTGGAAGGAGAATCTGTATCGCTGGGATACAATGTTTAAGACCCAGCGGTCCTGGGTAATGTACTCCCAGTTTTTTGCATGCAGGGCGAGTTTTCATCCTAGGGGTGCAAGTACTTGGGCATGGCCGGGAAGGATGAAAGACAAGTCATTGTGAACTTTTTCCATATGGGGGTGGCTTACCACTCCCTGTTTTTGAGGTGGGAGCACGCCATTGTTTATATCTGTGCATACCCTGAGACTGTAGTCTTTGTGATCTGTTGGCCCTGGGTTTGGACTGAAGATCTGGGAGGAACTGGAAAGAACCAGTTTTTAGAAGGGCAATGCCTACTGAATCTAGGTGGCTGTACCTGTAAGAAATCTTTAACAGTTTGCATAGATTTAGCTTTTTCCTCCATCTTTTTAAGAACTTATTCTGTTTTTGTGCCAAACAAACATTCTTGGTTTAATGGAGCACTTAGTAATTTTGCTTTGACATGGTTTGGCAAAAATTTGTTCCTTCAGTCAAGCATGCCTTCTCAGAACAAACCCAGAGACAGCAGCCCTGCAAGATGCTTCTAAGGTATCAAAACCACACTGCAAAGTAAGTTTACCAACTTGGTTTGCAGAATGCATTAACTCTTGTAAATCTTTATTTTCTGAACAATCAGGAATCAACAGCATTTTTTGTTTAATTAGTTCCTTAATATTCTGCTGGTACTTCAACACATGAAAAAAGAAGTTATGTACTCACCATAACGTTCCATCTGAGTAGGTAACTTCATTTGTCAGCAACCTGTGGGTATCGGATCCGACCTGGATCCGAGCCGGCAGCTTTCCAAGCTAAAGATCCGAGCTCTCAGCTCCTCCCCCTTACCCATAATGCCCTGCTACCTCCCTGCAGTCCTCAGATCGAGTTTGCCACTTATCAACCAACAACAGTCAAACATACTCGTTTGAGAAACGCTAACCTGATGCGCAACAGAAGGAAAAACCTTCTGTTGTGAAAATGATCAAGAAACAGGCTAGGGGGAAGGAGGTTGCTGACAAATGAAGTTACCTACTCAGATGGAATGTTATGGTGAGTACATAACTTCTTTATCTGAAGTAGTTAACTTCATTTGATCAGCAACCTGTGGGACAGAGTCCCCAGCTACCAAAAACCTGGGAGGTCCTCATGGAAGGATATTCCGGAGCACTGCGGAGCCAAAGGCTGCCCTACCTCTAGAGATCAGATCCAGCTTGTAATGAGAAATGAAGGTATGAGAAGAGGCCCAAGTAGCCGCTGAACAGATGTCATCTAAGGGAACTCTTAACCAAAATGCTGCAGAGGTAGCCATAGAACGGGTAGAATGAGCATGAACCCCCAAGGGTTCTGGCCTACCGGAAGCTGAATAAGCTTGTAAGATGCAGTGGGATATCCATCTGGCTAAGGTAACTTTCGTAACTGGCTTGCCCAAGGACGGCTTAGCGAAAGACACGAAAAGCTGTTCTGATTTGCGAGAAGCAGCTGTCCTGTGCAAGTAAAATCGCAATTGTCTATGCACAACCAACAAATGCAGTTTATATTCCCCTTTGTTTTGAAAGTTGGGAAAGAAAACAGGCAAATTGATGATTTGATTGATATTGGCCTCGGAGGCCACTTTAGGCAAGAATGAAGGATTAGTCCTGAGAGATACTCTGTCCTTATGGAAAACCAGGTACGGGGGTTTCGTACAAAGGGCTTGAAGTTCAGATACCCTCCTAGCTGACATAATTGCAATCAAGAAGGCAGTCTTCCAGGATAAGAATTTTAAGTCAACGGAAGCTGCAGGTTCAAAGGGTGGACCCATTAGGGCCTGGAGAACTAAAGTTAAGTCCCAAGGGGGAACCGCATTCTTGACCGGAGGTCTTAAGAGAAAGGTGCCTTTCAAAAAGGTCTTGCATATCTTAGCGGAAGCTAAGGGTTTAAGGTTGTCCCCGATGTGGAAATGAGAAATGGCAGCCATCTGAACCTTCACGTAGAAGAACTGGCCCCTTGATGGAAAATGTGGGACAGAAATTCAAGAACTGCTGGAATGGGAGCCGAGAAAGGATCCAAATCCTTATCCATGGCCCAGATGGAAAAACGCTTCCATTTACTGTTGTAGATTTTCCTGGTAGAGGGTTTATGTGCTGCTACCAGAATAGTATTTACGGAAGACGAGATACCGGGAGTCCTAGCCATTAGTGGAACTGGAACAACCAAGCCGGGAGCTTGAGATCGTCCAGGTTTGGAGTTTGCAATCCCGAAGGATGGGAGATCAGATCCGGAATGGGATCTAAGACCCAAGGAGGAGCTATGATGTGAGACTGCAGATACGGGAACCAGATCTGACGAGGCCAGAATGGGGCTATGAGGATTATTTTGCTCCCCAATCAACGAGCTTTCTGCAGAAATTTCGTCATTAGTGGAAGAGGAGGATAAGCATAAAGAAGACCGGGTGACCAAGCATGAAGCAGAGCATCTCTGGGATTCTCCCCCAGTGGGGGATTTAAAGCAAAAAATTTGCTGTGTTCTGCATTTGAAGGAGACACGAAGAGATCGCAGCAAGGATGACCTCATCTGAGGAAGATCTGTTTCGCTACTAAGGGGTTTAGAGACCACTCGTAAGGTGTGAAGATAGAACGACTCAGCTTGTCCACTAGAATGTTGGACCGACCCAGAATGTGCATTGCTATCAGAAAGCGGTTGGTGGAAATAGCCCATTCCCAAACTCTCATAGCCTCTCAACAAAGAAGGTAAGACCTGGTTCCTCCCTGTTTGTTGATGTACCAGACTATAGTCATGTTGTCTGTCTGAATTGCAATAGTCCCTGGAGGAAGAAGGTCCTGAAGGGCTTGCAACGCTAAAAGCACCGCCCTCATCTCCAGAACATTGATATGCAGACCGGTCTCTACAGGGGTCCACGTGCCTTGGACGGTTCTGCCCATGCTATGACCTCCCCACCCAAGGCGAGAAGCGTCTGTGGTCAGCGTGGCTTGGGGTAGAGGCATCATAAATGGTCTCCCTTCCCGAAGCTCTCGGGAATGAAGCCACCAGAGAAGGGAGCTCCTGCAAACCTTGCTCAGGAGAATCTGTGAATCCAAAGGGTGTAGGAGTAGGGACCATTGGACCTGAAGGGTCCACTGAAACACTCTCATGTGCAGTCAAGCAAGAGGTGAAAGGCTGATGGCTGCCACCATGGATCCTAGGGCTCTCAGGACTAATTCTGTGGGTGGGGCCGGGGACTGAAGAAGTGCTATTACATGGAGTGACAAGGTGCGTACCTGTCCGTTGTCAGAAAGGCCCTGGACTGGAGTGCGTTTATCCTGGCCCCTATGATATCTAGAACTTGAACAGGTTGAAGAGAAGACTTCCTGAAATTTATGGTAATGCCAAGGTGATTGGTCAAGAGTAAAGCATAATCCCTGGCGGAAGAGAGTAGATGCCTGGTGGGGGCGGTGAGGAGCCAGTCGTCTAGGTATGGAAAGACCTGAATTCCCTGAAGTCTCAGGTGGGCTGCTACAACTGCCATGACCTTGGTGAACACCCTGGGGCTGTGGTGAGGCCGAACGGAAGAACCCTGAACTGGTAATGACTGGCCCATAGCCAAAAGCAGAGATACCTCCTGGATCGTCTGTCCATGAGAATGTGATAGTACGCATCCTTGAGGTCTATGGAGCACATCCAATCATTCTCCTGCAGAAGGGGGAGAATAGATTGTAGAGTGACCATCCAGAATTTTTCTTTGGCAATGAACAGGTTCAAGTTTGACAGGTCGAGAATTGGCCTCAAGTCCCCAGTCTTTTTTGGCACTAAAAAGAACCTGCGGTAATTGCTTAACCCGGATTGCTCTGGGGGGACATTTTGGATGGCCCTTTTTTCTAGTAATTTCTTTATTTCTGAGGCCGCAGCCTCCCTCTGATCAGGTGGGACATTGGGGAGGTACCTCACTAACGGGGGAAGATTCAGGAAGGGGATAACAAGAAAACTCCTAAAATCCTCTCACCTAAAATGCCAAGAGCTTGTCCCTTATGCTTCAGAAGCGGTGGCAAACGAGATCTGAGGACTGGAGGGAGGTAGTAGGGTATTATGGGTAAGGGGGAGGAGCTGAGAGCTCTGATCTTTAGCTTGGAAAGCTGCCGGCTCGGATCTAGGTTGGATCCAATATCCACAGGTTGCTGATCAAATTAAGTTAACTACTTCAGATCTGGCCATTTAAAGCCCTAATGGCAAGAGTTGCAGAGGAATATACCTTCTTACCCCATCTGCCTAAAGCCCTAGAATCCTTGTCCGAAGGCTGTAGTAGCCTTAATACCTTTAGGTCTCTGGATCCGCAGTGGGATTTTTAAAGAGAAATTTATGAGAGTAAGGTACTCTGTAGTACCTGTCAGGCTTTCTAGGAGCTGGTGGTAAAGTATCAGGGGTAAAACTGGATCCCATAAAGACATCATCTACAATATCCAGGACAGGGGGTATAGTTAGAAGCCTGTACTGAGGCAAGTCTAAAAATTCTCTGAGTCTCTTTTTGGACTGTGGGTAGTTCTGGCATTCCCAGCTGAAATGCTCTCTTACGGTATGCAAGGTTTCGCAGAAAAAAAGTCCTCTGGAGAGGAGGCTGAGGGAATGGAATCTTCTCCATCTGAATCCTCAATGGGTAAGTCCTGGCAAGCAGAGGGGTCACAGTAATCGGACTCATGATCCATAGAATCAGAAGGGAAATAAATTATTTGTCTTTTAGAGTGGGAAGGCTGGCATCCCCTAATTAGAGTAATAAGGTCTTCAGCCATTCTAAGCATTTGTTTCTGTGGCATAGGAGCTTAAGAATGCACTTTGGACATCGGTTTCCTAGGCGTAGTGCGAACTCTGGGCCTGAGAAACTTGGTAGTTATAGTCAGAAATGTAGTAGTCGGTTTAATACAAACATCGGAAGGTCCGAATACATCCTCAGAAGCCGGTGCCTGCACAGCAGCTCTGGACCCCTCCAAGGTAGAGACATCCGCAGGTTCCATTATCTAAGAAGCATCTTGCGGCATATCAGACTCCGAATGGGTCTCAGAAGAGGCCTGCAAATCTGTGGAAGTGGGTTATCAGGAGCTGTGAAAGTGCCTCACTGAGTACCGGCGGACTGGCGACTAGCTTAACAGAAGCATCGTCGGCAGTTTTGGACCTATGTGGTCTGTCTCTGTGTGGTCTGTCTCTGTGTTTATTCTCACGTTTTTTCAGAAGATCGGACGTTGGATGGCTTATTGAAGCCATTTCAGAATACGGAGAATGAGAGCGAAAGAATTTAGCGACAAAGGTAGCCCGACGATGAACAGTCTGGGCGTTTAACAAGGCACAAAACCGACAGTGAGGAAAGTCATGGTCTGGGCCTAAACAGGTGACACAGTAAGAATGAAAATCTTTGTGAGGTATTTGCTTTTCACAGGCAGACAATTGTTAACTTTTTCTGACATCGGTTAGAGCTAGAAAAAAGGATCCCCAACGGGGTACTTCACTTTAGAAGACTTCAGGTTTGAAACTCAAAAGACTAAAATTTCAGGTAGCAGCCAACTGGCACTTGTGAACTGCTTCTGCTTCGGGCTCCCGCATGGCAAGAAAAGCTGATGTAATGGCATCGGCTGCATGTTTTATACCCCCAACGTCATGGAAGAGGCGACAGCATCCAATTCAGAAATCCCAAGACTCTGGTATTCGGGCCAGCTGAGGGCTACCTGTAGGCAGATAACCCAAGTGTGATGACCACGGAGAAAGTACAGTTTTGTACCTACCATAAATGTAGATGTCCGAACTGGATAGCATCTGCAGTCATAACAACTGGGTTGTCCTGTCGTCAGGCAGCCCTTCGGTCGGCCGGATTCCAAAGTCTGGGTCCGGCTTCGGCTGATGTCGCACTTCACCCGACGTCATCTCTGCTGGTCTTCGGGTATAAAGGCATCAGCCAACGCCATTTTCCTCAGTGTTTCTTGCCCCAGATGCCAGTTGCCCTCTTGGAAGGCTAAATTTTGGATAAATGCCAATGTTTCCAAAAAGATAGAATGCAAACACAAGAAATAAGCATGTATGTACATATATACAAACAAATACACCATAAGAGACTCCCCCCACCAGCTAGCTATTAGGGGGGTAAATACCCTAGGAGTACCAAAGAGGGGAAGGAGGGAGGGTAATCCTGACTGCAGATGCTATCCAGTTCGGACATCTACATTTATGGTAGGTACAAAACTGTACTATGTCCTTCATGGATGCATCTGCAGTCATAACAACTGGGTAGAATACCATAGCCAACTAGGGAGGAGGATGAAGAAATTATGGTGTGGTAAGGATCCCTTGCAGTACAGCAGTGGCAAACCCTGCTCGGGATCTGGAATACAGAGGTAAATTATAATGCTTGGCAAATGTATGCACGGAGGTCCAAGTAGCCGCCTCAATAATGTCCTTGGTTGCCACTCCTCGTAAGAAGGCTGTGGTAGTGGCTGTTGCCCTTGTGGAATGAGGTCTTATGTTCTGTGGAATTGGTTTTCCATGGAAGGAGTAACAGAATCTTATGCAATTTCCTATCCATTTTGAGATTGTCTGTTTGGAAATTGCTTTTCCTTCTCTTCCTGTTGCATAGGCTACAAAACGCTGGTCAGTTTTTCTGTTACTTTTGGTTCTGTCCAGGTAGTAGCGTAGCTGTCTATGTACATCCAAGGTATGCAGCATTCTTTCCCCTCTGTTTTGTGGGTTGGGGAAGAAGGTAGGTAGGTGGATTGCCTGGTTTAAAGACACTCTGGATACCACCTTAGGCATAAATGTAGGATTAGTTCTCATGGACACTCTATCTTGGTGGAAGATTAGGAAGGGTTGTACTGTCATTAGGGCCTGAAGTTCAGAAACCCTCCTTGCTGAGGTTATTGTCAGTAGGAAAGCAGTTTTCCATGATAGATGCTGTAGGTCTGCTGTTGCTGCTGGTTCAAAAGGCGGGAGTGTCAACTTTTCTAGCACAAAGTTCAAGTCCCAAGCTGGTAGTGGTGGTTTCCTAGGAGGTTTTACATTCTTGATCCCTCTGAGGAACTGCCCGAGTAGAGGATGTGAAAAGACTGGTGGATCAAAGCTGTATTCTGCTGAAATAGCTGATGCATGTATCTTGATGGAAGAATAGGACAGGCCTGTATGTAGAAGCTCTGCCAAATACTCCAGAATGTTAGCAATATCTATATTCGACACATCTTTTCCTCTTTCAGTACTCCAAATGACAAACCTTTTCCATTTTCCTGCATAGTTTCTTCTTGTTGAAGGTCTGCGGGCTTCAAGGATAATGTCTTTAACCCTTTGGGAAAGATCTGGATTAGTTGCTGCTATGTGATGTTCCATGCAGTCAGTTGCAAGGTTTTTAGGTTTGGATGCATGATGCTGTAGTTGTTCTGAGTTAACATCAGAGGCATCAGGGGTATTGCCCACATTTTGTCCCGAGACATGCTCCTCAGCAATGGGTACCAGTGTTGTCTTGGCCAGTTCGGAGCTATCAGGATTATCCTTGGACGTTCCTCCTTGATTTTTAGTAATACCTTGTGTATAAAGGGAAGAGGTGGGAATGCATATGCTGTCAGACCTTTCCAGCTGAAGGAGAGCGAATCCACCTTCCATGCAAGCGGGTGGAATGTCCTTGTGCAGAATTTTTTGAGCTGGTGATTGAGAGGGGAAGCGAATAGATCTGTCTGTGGCATTCCCCATTTCTTTGTGATGGTCTTGAAGATGTCCGGGTGTAGCATCCATTCGTGAGCATCCGAGGTGGTTCTGCTTAATATGTCTGCTAGAGTGTTCTCCTTTCCCGGTACAAACATTGCCTGTAAGTGGATGTTGTAGCTGAGTGCCAGGTTCCAAAGGTCCAAAGTCATTCTGCATAGGGGGTATGAATGAGTGCCTCTCTGTTTGTTGATGTACCACATGACTGTCGTATTGTCTGTCCTTATCATCAAATGGCCTTCTTTGAGAAATGGGCTGAATTTTTGGATTGCCAGTTTTACTGCCAGCATTTCTTTTTGGTTGATGTGCAGGTGTAGTTGGTCCTGAGTCCACAATCCCTGTACACATTTGTCCAGCATGTGAGCCCCCCATCCTAGGTCTGAGGCGTCTGTTGTGATGGTTTGGCTTGCTCGAGGGCTGTGAAAGGGTAGGCCTGGATTTGTCTGGCATGCTTGAGCCCACCATAGGAACTCCTGTTTTAGGCATGGGATTAGTGGTATTTCTGCTTCTAGGCTGTGCCTGTGTTGGGACCATAAATTCTTTAGGTACCACTGTAGTTTTCTCATATGCAGTCTGGCATGTGGGACCAAGATTATGCATGATGCCATGAAGCCCAAGGCCTGCAGAACTTTTCTTGCTGTTAGCTTGTTCTGTTTTGTTAGTGCCAAAAAGTAAAGAGGGAGTTCTTTTTGTTTTTCTGCAGTTAGGAATGCCATTTGTTTGACTGTGTCCAATTCTGCGCCCAAGAATGTCCTTGTTTGGGATGGTATCAGTCTTGAGTTTTGAAAATTGACTGTGTATCCCAGGGCTTGTAGCAAGTAAATGACCCTTTGCAAATCTGTTGTCAGCTTGCTTTTGTTGTCCGCTTGTAGCAGGCAGTCGTCCAGGTATGGGTAAATTTGTATTCCCTGTAGTCTGCAGTGGGCGATTACTGTTGCCAGGCATTTTGTGAATACTCTGGGCGCAGTAGATAAGCCAAAGGGCAATGCTGAGAATTGATAATGCTCTGATCCTGCAAGAAATCTGAGGTATCTTCTGCAATTTTGTCGAATGGGGACGTGCAGGTATGCCTCCTTGAGATCTAGAGTTACCAGCCAACACTCCTTGCCCAGCATGGGAAGAAGTTGCTGTAGGGTCAGCATTTTGAATTTTGGGACAATGATGTATGTGTTTAAGATGGACAGGTCGAGAATAGGTCTCCAAGTTTTTTCTTTTCTTGGAACTAAGAATAGTCTTGAGTAGAATCCTTTGCCTTGTTCTGTTATTGGTACTCTTTCTGTTTTTTGATTTGGAGGCAGGTTTGGCATTCCTCTTTTGACTGGTAAAGTGTGGAAGTGGAACCGGTAACCTTGGTCTATGGTTTGTAAAATCCACTTGTCTTTTGTGACATAGTGCCAATTTTTCGAAAATAAGGCTAATTTTCCGCCTAATGGTGCTGCTATTTGCTCCCTGGTAGGCGGAATTAGGGTGAAGTCATTGTGGTTGTCCTGTTGCAGTGGTAGTGGCTGTGTCTGTGCCTCTGTTATTGCCTTGCCACTGTCGTCCTCTGTAGGCACCCCCTCTGGATTGATTTCTGCCTCTGGATCGTCTATTCCTGCCCCTTTGGGATCTTGTGGAGTCAGGAAAGGACCAATTTTTGGCAGGCCAGTTCCTGCTAAACCTTGGGGCTGAACCTGTAAGAAATCTTTCACCGTTTGTACAGATTTTGCCTTTTCTTCCATTTTCTTCATTACCTGCTGGGCAGGTGTACCAAACAAACTGGCCTTATCCATAGGAGCATCTAATAACTTAGCTTTAACATGATCCGGTAAGGCCTGTTCTTTCAACCATGCATGTCTTCTTATCACTGTGCCAGTCATGGCTGATCTAAATGAAGCCTCCAGTGCATCATAGCCACATTTTAAAGAATGGTTACTAACCTGTTGTATGTTATTTACCATTTCTAATACATATTTCTTATCTGTAGAGTCATCAGAGGATAGCTTTTTAGTTAACTGATCAAGCATAAACTCTTGGTATTGTATCATGTGAAACTGACAGTTTAAAGCTCTAGCTGAGAGAATAGCAGAGGTGTAAACTTTTTTGCCCCATCTATCTAAAGACCTGGATTCCCTTTCAGAAGGAATAGGATTTTTTGCTGTGGTCGAGACTACTGCCTTAGGCCCCTGGGATATGGTTTTGGGGTCTGCCAGTGGGGCCTTGTATAGGTGGTGATGAGCGTATGGCACCCTGTAAAATCTATCTGGTTTGGCAGGGGCTGGAGGTAAGGAATCGGGTGCAGTACAGACATCATTAAATGCATCGTCCACAACAGAAAGGACAGGAGGTATAGCTAAGGGCCTATGCTGTGGTAAGTGCAGAAAAGTCCTAATTCTTTTTCTGGAATCTGAGAAATCCTGTTGTTGCCATTGGAATTGTTCTCTCATGGCATGTAAGGTTTCCCCAAAGGAGAATTCCTCTGGTGGAGAGGCAGCTGGAATGGATTCTTCAGCATCGGAGTCTTCATAATTGGAGAAAGGAGCCTCTGGCTGGTCTGTAATATCTGAGTCATCCGCAGAATCATCAGAGGAGACAGGCTCGGGGGGCTCTGCTCTAGGTCTCTTGTCTGGGGGTTGAGAGGCCCTGTCAGGGTGAGATTGAGATCCCCTAATTAAGGATATTAAATCTTGTGCCAGAGTAAGCATTTGTGAACTAGTAGTGGGCCTGGTTGAGGATGGTTTAACAGGCACTGATGTAGAAGATTTGGCTGCTTTAGCCCTGGCAAAGGCCTTAATAGACATGGCTGCAGGAGGCCTAGCAGCACCATGTGCTGGGGTAGAAACATCCAAAGGGATGGTGTCTGATAAGTCACTAGTAACTACAGGTGTAGGTATAATTTCTGAGGCTGTTTCAAGTAAAGTGGCAGAAACCTCAGTAGTAGGCATTGATTCGGCTGTATTTTGATCAGTTTTCTCGGTTTCGGCCGAAACCGAGACACTCGAGGTTTGCTTAACCGTGGTTTCGGCCGAAACCGCGGACCGCGAGTGTCGGTCTTTTTCTTTGCGTTTTTTAACAATTTGGGTAGTCGGAGGATCCGACGGCATAATGTACGCAAAATCTGAGCCGAAAAACTGTTCAGCAAACTCCGACCGACGCCTAAGCGTTTGTCGGTTGAAGGAAGCACAGGCCGAACAGGCTGCTACGTCGTGGTCTGGGCCTAAACAAGGCAAACAGTAAGAGTGGAAATCTTTATGAGGTATTTGTTTCCCACAAGTTAAACAGTTATTGACTTTTTCTGACATCGGCTGAGGCAAGAAAGAGTCCCCAACGGGTACTTAGCTTTAGAAGTCTTCGAAGTAGTATTCGGTAGTAGTAATCTCTGGATCTGACCGACCGGCACTTGCGAACAGCTTCTGCTTCGGGCGCCACGCGGCAAGAAAGACTGGGGAAAATGGCATCGGCTGATGCCTTTATACCCGAAGACCAGCAGAGATGACGTCGGGTGAAGTGCGACATCAGCCGAAGCCGGACCCAGACTTTGGAATCCGGCCAACCGAAGGGTTGCCTGACGACAGGACAACCCAGTTGTTATGACTGCAGATGCATCCATGAAGGACATCATCAATGCTTTATGCAACCACCTGTACAACTGCATGGACTCGGCTGTTGCTGACAGGAGAACTAGAAGCACCTCATGGCACAGCAAACTGGGAGCAGTCATACAATCTCCCAGTTATGTCCTTCTCCTACAAGAAGGTCATCACGAACATATGCATGTTCACATACTCATGACCATAACCCCATGCAAATGTGTATGTAGTATAATTTCCATCAGTGAAAGCAATGTCCTGATAAGTAGCACATTATCATCAACACCTGATGTACATACTCAGGGGTGATAGACCTGGCTACACAGGACTACACCTATTTTAGCATAGATCACCATGTGTCCCCAGTCTTAAGAAGGGTAGTATATCACGCTCATGTCATTAGTGAGGGCACTGTCATCAAATAATGATAACTTATGTGTACTCTTTCCTCAGCATGCCAATATTTCACTGCAATGGCCATTTTCCTCATGTACCTTTGCAAGCATCAGTGGCAATTGCACACAACACAAAGTTTCCTTATAAGGGAACTTCAAGTCTTAAGTATCCATCCTATGGGGATCGTGCGCAATAACTGTCATTGTACCTTGCATCATATAGACTACTCAGAAATGATCTCTGCCTTGCATAGAGGGCAATGTCTGACCCTGCTGTACTGGAAATGCTGCATATCTATAGGTGGAATGGCACATGTATTACACGCTATAAGGACATTAGCTGGTATGTGACATTACTAATGCATGCTGGTGGGGGAGATATGTCTACCACACTTTCACAAACCCTTGAAACAGACTCCCACTTAATGGCAAACAGTGCACCTCATTGGCCTTCCTCAGATGCAATCTACGATTGCCTAGATGACTGTCATGTCACCACAGAGCTTCTGCGTGTGCCCCTTGTGGACAGGGGCAATATGTACTGATTGTGTAAATAAGGTTAAGAACGGGACAAGGAGTTTATGGGACCTAGGCCCATTAGGCTACTAATGTACAATGATCCTATGATCCCATACGCTGATGAAAAATGCTCTAACATCTGCACACAAACACCTGGCTACAGTGAGAACAGTACCACTATCAAGTAATATGTCAGAACACTATACAGCAGACAGTCCAAGTTGGCTACAATTAGACTAAAACTCCTACTTATCTAATGGTACACACTACAGATCACAATTCTTAACATATGCGCCACACCTCAGGTGTGCTATTAACATCTCTTTAGGTAATGTTATGGGAGATGACATCAGCAGGCCTTGTTCTGGTTAGGACTTTGGAGGCACACATCACATGCTACAACCAAAATACTACAAAACCTCACTTTATTTTAAGTCAGTGTGGTGATCATATTTACTTTGCAGGGAGATGGGTGGGCACGTGCACACACACACACACACACACATAGACTGGAGTGAGATTAGAACCCCTAACTATCTGGTCTTACACACTACAGATCACAGTATTTACAGCACTTGCCATGGCTGAAGTCTGACATCACAATGACAGTTGGTAGTGTTAAGGTACATGACATCAGCAAGCCTTATAGAAGAGTGAGGTTTGGGGGACGGCAGCACCTGCAAGGGTCAAAAAAAGTGCAGGCCCACTGACATTTGGAAGAAAATATGGGATTCCCATTTGTTAAGCAGGGAAATACTCACGCATACACACAAACACACCAAGTGGGTTGGAGTGAGATTAGAAACCTTACCTATCTAGTCTTACACACTACAGATCAGAGTACTTACAGCATGCACCACGGCCAACATCTGTTTTATACAAGACTGCAGGTGAATACTACTGGCGTACATAAACTAGGCTTGTGTTGAACAGCATGTGTGGGCTGCAGATTGACATTGCTTATCAATTATTATCTACTAGGCTACTAGATGCAGAGAACGTTTTTTTTATCCTAGCTGTGCGTCTACAGTAGCCATTTTGGCCATATGTGGCTGTTTGCATTTGTATGGGTAAGTCTGTGAGCCAAAACACTGTGCCCTGTTAATGCATGCGTAGACAACATGATAAGCAACACCTCCCTGTTCATATGTTGGTTTATGTGTTGTGACATCCAGCAGGCACAGGGGGCTGTACGGAAGTGCATTATCTACTGCTGAACCCTTACATTTGGTCCTTTGAGCAACATTACATATGTGTCATATTGCAGCTTTAATCACCATTATCAGGGTATGTAGGACAATACAGACATACACAGACATTTAAACATGTATGTGTAGATAACAGGGACGTAAATATACATGGAGGGGTGTGTGTGTGTGAGATGTATGTATAGGTGTTATGTAGATGTATAGGGAGAGACAGAGATGTATGTAGAGATATGTATGTACATATTTGTAGGGAGAGTGAGATACTGACAGACATACGTATACAATATATATATATCACTTGTATACATTTATATCTACATATATATATATATATATATATATATATATATATATATATATATATATATATAGATTTTATATATATAAATATATCTGTAAACATGCCTATATATAACAAGTCATTCTGAGTGGGGAGCATCAGAACTGCACTCTGCTTAACTAAGTGTATGAGCATGCCCAGTGGGATTTTTGCTAGTTATAAACTGACTCCAGCTCATACCTACCTGTACTAGAGTCCAGAATTTGTGTGTTACACAAAAAGGACATCTGTTTCTGCACTGCTGCACGTCACTGAACTTGGCAACAACTTTCTTCTTCAGTTGTGTGATGTAATTAATGTCACAAAGGTTAATAATATTACACCACACACAGACTGACAGTCTGTAAAACAAAAAGTACTACTACCTGACATCCAAAATAAGTGATTACGACTATATTAGAACTATGAACGCTGCCACACAAGCTAATTGCCCTAGTCCTTTGAGCCAACCAAGCTGCTTCACAGACAGCGATCATCACACAATCAACTGCATATATACGTACATTATTATTCCTGCGCTAAGTAATAAATAGAATGTATGATCAACTTCTGTTACTGTCCTGAGACTGAGTGACCTGCTGAGATACCACTGATGAGTTTGTGTTACAGCAGTTACAAGAGAACGCTGCTGTGTTGGGGAGGTGGAACACCACCACAAATGTTATTCCGCTCCACAAAGGTGGAGCTACAACAGACCCCGGGAACTATCACCCTATAAGCCTGACTAGCTTGGTCTGCAAGGCTACAGAGTGCATCATCATGGAACTCATTAACAGAGACACTGGGAACCTCCAAACACTGGAACCTACCCTGTTTGTCTTTGTTAAGGGCAGATCATGCCTCCTAAACCTGGCAGACTTCTTTGAGACAGTTACTAAGGCTATAGATGAGGGAAAGGTGGTACACACAGCCTATCTAGACCTCGCTAAGGCCTTCAACACCATTCTCCATTCTGGTATTATAGACAAGCTCACCAGCATGAACATAAACCCCTACATCACCAGATGGGTTGCCAACTGGCTCACGGACAGAACCCACATGGTGAGAGTTGCGGGAGCTAGGTCCGACTCTAAACCTGTTACAAGTGGCGTTCCCCAGGGCTCAGTCCTAGGACCCCTCCTGTTCAGCATATACTTCTCAGAGGTACAGGCAAGCACAGGAGGACTATGGCTGCCCAGGTTCGCAGATGACTGCAAACTAGGGGCTATAATTGACTCTCCGGCTGACACAGACATCCTCCAAAAGGGTCTCACTGAGATGGATACCTGGTGTCAAAATCATGGCCTCAAACTAAATGCCAAAAAGTGCATAGTCATCTCCTTTGGAATAAACAAAGTACCCACAAACTACCACATAGGTGGTAGTCCCCTAAGTACGGAAGACGTAATAAGAGATCTGGGGACCCTAGTAGATAGTAATCTCACCTTTGATAATCACATTGCCAAAGTGGTTAGAAAATCCTTCTATGTGGCCCACCTAATCACAAAAGAGTTCACATCCAGATCAAAAGAGGTCATTGTACCCCTCTACTCATCACTCATCAGACCCTTCATAGAGTACAATGCCCCATTTGGGATGCACCTTACAAGACACCTGCAACAGCTGGAAAGACCACAGAAGCACCTCACCAAGATGATCACTGGCCTCAAAGAGATGCCCTATGTAGCTCGACTGAAGAAACTCCAGTTGTACTCAGTTGCATACCGCCTACTCAGAGGTGATCTCTGCCTGACATACAAGGCCATGTCCAATCCAGAACTGATGGACATGTTCCACCTAAAGAAAACCTTATCCCCCAGAGCCACACGCTCTAGGGATCTAAACCTCACCACAACAATAAATAGGACATGCTGGAGGGATAGATTCCTGTCCCAGAGACTTCCCATGCTTTGAACAAGATCCCAATCTACATTAGGCAGAGCTCCTCGCTAACACTCTTCAAAAAAACCCTTAACGAGTGGATGGGAAACAGAAAGTCTACCTCGGGGATCACTTCAGTGGCTCTGCTGGACAGAGGCACAGGGAACTAATCTAAGGGGGCCGCAAAAACCAACACATTCTGGCTAGGCTTATAAATGCCATCGGGCAGATAGTCTAGTACCAACCTATGAACATGTTCTACTGGGATACACAGTAGTCTGAGTAACATGTCACCCCACTGTAAAACATCTACCTTAACAGATGTACCAGTAATCTGTTACAGTATGACTGCATGACTATTCCATGCATGAAACCTAAAGAATACTAATGGAAATAAGATAGTGGAATGGGTATCTGTAGTCCCATATGGATGTCATGTCTGTCCAAGTAGCCCACTACATTTACTTGCATAATGTACCAGATCCATACATACAATATCATATCATAATAATTCTAATGAGTATTGTGTAGGTTATGGACTTACCTTGCAAATGCAGCAGCTGATAAAACTTTTAGTTATGTACTTACCATAACTTTAGATGTTTGGGATCCATCTCGCCTACATTTTGTACTGATGGGCTCGGAGCCGATCCCTCGGCTCCGACTCGGCACGCTATGCTATAGAGCGAGGCCTCTTATTGGCTGAGCTATTTCTTATCCCAGGATGCACCACCACTAATCCCCCAGATCTTGTTTGTCCGCATTCATGCACACATGCACAACTTGTTTATATAACATTGTTAGATGTTTCAAGATGAAACAACAGGATTCGGACCTTCTGATATCCTCTGATCTCCAAGGAAGGGGGAAGGAGGGTGGGTTATTAGGAATGTAGGCGAGATGGATCCCAAACATCTAAAGTTATGGTAAGTACATAACTAAAAGATGTTATGTGATCCTATCTCGCCTACATTCTGTACTGATGGGACAGCGTCCCTAGCACCTAAATCCCGGGTGGCTCATTGGAAAACACTCCTGAGCACTGTGGAACCAAATGAAGCTCGTCCTCTAGATGCCACATCCAATTTGTAGTGGGAAATGAAAGTGTGCGGGGAAGACCATGTAGCCGCAGCACTAATGTCACTAATGGCAAGCTTAGAATGAAATGCTATCGAAGAAGCCATAGCCCTTGTAGAATGAGCTTTGACAGAGGTGGTAAGCTCTTTGTTAGAATAAGAATAAGCTTGAGTAATACAGTCCCTGATCTATTTGGCTATAGTGACCTTTGTGACAGCTTTGCCCAATTTATTGTCTGCAAAGGATACAAACAACTGATCTGTTTTCCTTGTTTGTTTGGTCCTGTCTAAATAAAAACGCAACTGCCTGTGGACATCTAGTGTGTGGAATATGAATTCCGCTTTGTTAGAATATTTTGGAAAAAGACTGGAAGTTCTAACGATTGTTGTAAGCAGAAACTGGAACAAACTTTAGGGACAAAGGAAGGATTTGGCCTGAGAGATACTCTGTCTTTGTGAAAAACCAAGTACGGGGGTTTTACAGACAAAGCTTGAAGCTCTGAAACTCTTCTGGCAGAAGTAATCGCCACCAGAAAAGCAGTCTTCCACGATAGAAATTTTAGATCACATGTAGCTGCCGGTTCAAAGGGGGAGGAAGTTAAGGCGCGTAACACCACATCGAGATCCCATGGAGGAGCAGGATGAGAAATCGGAGGTCTTAACAGCGCAGCACCTTTCAAGAAGGTCTTACACAATCTGTTGCTCATTAAAGGTGGGTTTATAGATTCGTGAAAATTGGAAATCGCTGCCAATTGAACCTTGATGGTAGAGACTGAAGAGCCTTGATTGAAAAGAGAAGTTAAAAATTTTAGTACTTCTGCCATGGGAATGGAGATGGGATCCAGGCCCCGGAGTTGAGCCCAAATAGCAAATCTTTTCCATTTGCTAGAATACAGTTTCTTTGTAGCAGACTTATGGGCCGAAGATAATATGTCTACAACCTCTGGATCCAATGTATGACTTCTGACTATAGTCGGAAGAGGAGGAGCCAAGCCGTCAATTTTAAGGTGTGCAGGGACTGGTGGAACAGTCCCGACTGATGAACCAAAAGGTCTGGGATCTGATCCAGGAACCATGGACCTTCCAGAGCATATTTCCGAAGATAGGGAAACCATACTTGACGAGGCCAGTAAGGAGCAACTAAGATCAATTTGCTCCCCAAGAGAGATGCCTTTTGGATCACCCTGGGAAGGAGAGGAACTGGTGGGAAGGCATAAAGCAAGCCGGTGGGCCAAGGACGGGCTAGTGCGTCCATGGGGCTCTTCCCCGGAGCCGGGGTTAGGGAGAAGAATTCTTTGCACTTCGCATTTAGTGGAGTCGCGAAGAGGTCACAACACGGAACTCCCCATTTGCTGAAAATCTGACTTGCAACTGTCATGTTCAGAGACCATTTGTGAGGAGAGAGGATGGTTCTGCTCAGTCTGTCGGCTATCACATTGGACTTGCCTGGGATATGAGTAGCCACTAGAAAGCGTTTGGTCGAGACTGCCCATTCCCAGACTCTCATGGCCTCTCTGCAAAGAGGATAGGATCTGGTCCCTCCCTGTTTGTTCAGGTACCAGACAACTGACATGTTGTCTGAGTGAACGGCAATTACGCCCTGAGGGAGGTAATTGTGAAGGGCTTGAAGGGACAGCACTGCCCTCATTTCTAGGATGTTGATATGAAGTAGGGTCTCTTCTGGGTGCCATTTGCCTTGGACTGACCTGCCCAGGGAATGCCCCCCCCCACCCCATCTGGGAGGCGTCCGTGGTCAAAGTGGCCGCAGGAGGAGGTGGAACAAAGGGTCGTCCCTGATCCAAATTGGAGGGCACTAGCCACCAGCGAAGGTCCCGTTTGCATGTTTCCGTGATCCATATGAGGTGACTGAGAGGGAGTTCCTGAAAGGACCACTGAGCTGAAAGAAGCCACTGGAGAATTCTTATGTGCAACCTTGCCAAGGGGACTAGAAGAACCGTGGTGGACATGGATCCCAATAGCTGCAGGACCATTCTGGCTGGGGCTTTGGACCTGGGAAGTAAGGCTCGAACTTGAGTCTGTATGGTTTGTATTATGTCTGTAGGTAAATAGACCCGCATTCGGTTTGAGTCTATCTCTACCCCTATGAATCTTATTCGTTGAGATGGCAGCAACACAGACTTTGGCCAATTGAAGGTGATTCCAAGGGAATTGCCCAGTGATATAGTGGCTTGTAGGCTCCGCAGTAGTAGATGCTTGGAGGTGGCAGTTAGGAGCCAGTCGTCTAGATACGGAAACACCTGGAATCCTAGACTTCTCAGGTGAGCAGTCACGACTGCCAAGCACTTGGTGAACACCCTGGGGGCTGTGGTGAGACCAAAGGGCAGCGCGCAGAACTGAAAATGACTGCCTCCTAGGCTGAAGCGCAGATGTCTCCTGGACGCTTGATGTACCCTGATATGGTAATAAGCGTCCTTGAGATCTATGGAGCACATCCAAACACCTTTCTCCAGCAATGGGAGAATGGTTTGTAGGGTGACCATTCGGAACTTGGACTTTCTGACTGAACGGTTTAGAATGCTGAGGTCCAAAATGGGCCTCAAGTCCCCGGTCTTTTTTGGCACCAAAAAGAATCTTGAGTAAGTCCCTAATCCGATCTGGTCTGTGGGGACTGGTTGGATGACTCCTTTTTGCAGCAGCTTTGAAACTTCTGAGGCTGCAGTATCCCGTTGACTGGGTGGCGGGTCCAGGATTTTTTTGGACTGAGGTGGAGGGTGAGAGAAAGGGATAGTGTAACCTCCAGTGATAATTCGAAGCACCCATCGGTCCTGAGTGATACCTTCCCAGGCTTTTAGGTGCTTCGAGAAACGACCCCCAACTGGCTCCGGAGCTGCACAGTCGGGCAATCCCTCAGGGACTGTGAAAGGCTGAAGAGCCACGAAAGGACTCGCGGTCTCCAGTGTTGCGAGGGCCTCTGCCGCCTCTGGGATGGCGTCTTCCAAAAGAATTTCCCCCTCCCCTGCCTCTGGAAGGGGGATCCTCCTGCTGAGAGGGGTAAGGCTTCTGAGATCTACGGAACCACATTTTCCCTCCTCTTTTAGCCTTGGGATAAGGCTGAAAGGGAGTGGAAAATCGTGCCCCTGACAGTCAGAGTCTTACCCTCCTGTTCGCAGCGGGTCAGTGTGTCCTTTACCTTGAGTCCAAACAGGAGGACCCATCAAAGGCGTCGGCAAAGGAAGACTTAAAGGCCTCCATGAGAAATGACACAGGCGGAGCCAGGCTTGTCTCCGTGAGCAATGCCTGTACCGCGCTCTACTCGCCCCTTCGGCCGCATAAGAAATGAGCCTCATGGACGAGTTTGAAATGGACGACAATGTAGCCAGCTGAGAGCCAACAGTCTGGGCCAGCTCCTCAGGCAGGTTACCCAAGAGGGTATCGGATAGTTCTTTAATCAGATCCCTCTGAAATCTAGTAAAGTGCGTAAGGTAGTTCAAGGACCTTAATGTAAAGGCCGCTGAACTTAGGGTGCACTTTCCATACCGATCCATGCTCCTAGACTCCTTATTAGGAGGATGGACAGACGTCGAAGCCTCTGCTACATCTTGCTGGGTAGCAGATGCCACCACCAAAGCATCTACAGCCACACCTTTAGTTAGAAACTCTTTTTCAGGGGGTGCCGAGAGGAACTTATTCGGACGAGCAGGCACCGGTTCCACAGAGTCTGGGTGTTCCCACGCCCTTCGACAGATCAAATCCAAGAGCTCGTCGAAGGGCGGAGACACCCAGGAGGCGGAGGGCTGAGCCCCGAAGGCCTTAAGGAACACCGACTCATCAGCAGAAGGGGGTTTGGACTGCCAGCCGCCTCGTTGTTTAAGGGCTTCCAGGATGTCCGCAAAGGAGACCCCTCTGCATCATCGAGATCAGTGTCTGATGTAAGAGACTCATCAGGGGAGTCAACGTGCTTCCTCTTGCACAATCTTTTCCTGGGGGGTTCTTCCGAAGAGGCTTCAGAAGGACCTCCAGGAGGGGGGGAAACCCCAGTGGGGGTAACCTCAGGCCGCGGGGCTCCGCTGTCCAAGGACAGGGGGACTGCCAAAGACCCAGTCTCGGTATGCAGGGAAGGAGCTGGGGAGACCGTGGAGGTAGCCAAAGATGATTTGGCTAACGCACTCCTAATAGCCCTGAAGGCGGGACCACCAGAATCCTGGGAGGGTCCCACCTCTGTGGCCATGACAGTAGACGGCACTCCCGCCGCCGACGCACCAAGAGGGAGACTTGGGACCGAAAACATCAATCCCGAAGCATCCCCACCGGGGCCGACGGAAGAAGTCCGCATACTGAACTCTGACCCAAGAGCCGGAGTTGGAGTAAGGGTCGGGCCCGACCCTAAAACCTCCACCGGTTCCACCAGCACCGGCTCCAACGGTGCCGAGGCTGTCGGAGGAGGAACCATAGTAGGGAGGTGGACCATCGGCTCCGAAGCCGAATGGGCTGGAGCCGAAACTAGCTTTTGGAACACCGGAGACTGGAAGAGTCTTAGGAGCACCCTGTCGATGTCCGAATCAGACATCTTGGATGATCTGGACGATACCGATCGGGTCCGAACAGATTTCTCCATCGGCTCCAAGGACTAGGGGACCGGCTCCGAATGGATTCTACCACTATCGGCTCCGAGAGAGATCTCAAGGCAATTTCCCTCGGTGCCGATAAGGACTTCGGCTCCGAAGGGGAAGAGTCTGAGCCGGTAACCCTCATCGGCTCCAATATCAGTGGAGCCGATGAAGGTGACCTGCCTCTCGATGCCCCAGTCCTCTGCTCCGAAACCAGAGGGGTCGAGACTGGAGGCATCGAGGCAGACCGTTCCGCCCTCGGCTCCGAAGTCCGTGGAGCCGATGGAGAAGTCTGCCTAGGTTTTTTGGCAGTCGGTTCCGACTGACTGGTCGGAGCCGACGTGTTCTTCTTTTTTGAAGGAGAGGGAGACGAAGATAAAGCCTCCTCGAAGGATGGCTTGATTAACCCCTTAAGGATTAATTTGTTTTTCCTCTCCTGGAGGACCCTTGATGAGAAGGCGTGACACACGCTACATGATTCTTGTAGGTGCTTGGCGCCTAAACAGTAAACACACGAGGAGTGGTCATCCGTTATGGACATCTTAAAACCACATCTCGTGCATTTTTTAAACCCAGAGGGTTTATGCTCTTTGGATATGACTAGAGAAAAACACAGTTATCTAAGATAACACGAAAAAACTAGCTAGATAAGTTCAAATTATAAAGTTTTTTTTTTTTTTTTTTTTTTTACACAATAACACAGTGCACAAGAAAAAAACACAGAAAGAGAGGGTCAAGACCCTCTAACTAAAACGGGTACTTGACCCACAAATAAACGCTAGAATAGCAAAAGGGGAAGGCCCCTCTAACTAAAACGGGAAACCTTCCCTTAACAAAAAGAACAACTTTCTCAACAAAATCTCCAAAAACACACACGTATCACAACAATAGCTGTTAAAACAGCTTTTGGGTTGAAAACGAGCAAATTCCTGACAGGAAAAGTCTAAATAAATTAGTACTTATCCCAGCCAAGTTGAGACCACGTCTTAGCTTGTAAGCGGCAAACGAGATCTGGGGGATTAGTTGTGGTGCATCCTGGGATAAGAAATAGCTCAGCCAATAAGAGGCCTCGCTCTATAGCATAGCGTGCCGAGTCGGAGCCGAGGGATCGACTCCGAGCCCATCAGTACAGAATGTAGGCGAGATAGGATCACATAACATCCATAGTTCAGGGCTGACTCTGTCTGCTGCAAGCAGTACACAGCCAATACACAAGTAGGTACAGGATGTGTGGGATGCCTGCCATCATTTTTAATTTCTGTATGTGAGTAGGAGTAAGGTGTCAGTCCCTAGGTTGTCAGTGAATGTGCTGTGTGTTGCCTCTTACCCAAAGCCAGGGCATACTGAGCACACCTATGTCTGCCTACAGGAACATCAGCAGGGGGTTCCTCCTCAGAGTCCTCCTGTGACTGTGGTGACCCAGCCACTGGTGGGATTTGTGTATCCCATCCCTTTGCTGATCCTGCTGCAGCTGTTTCTGCAGGACCATATTGTGCAGCATAGCACATACTGTGAATATATGTTCACATGTGGCTGGAGAATACTGCAGGGCTCATCTAGATATATCTAGGCACTGGAACCATGACTTCAGCAGGCCAAACATGCTCTATGATGTTCCTAGTTTGTGCGTGTGCCTCATTATGGCATTCTTCTGTGGGTGTGTGTGCATTTCTGATGGATGTCCTCATTCACAGTTCCAGGGGGTAGCCAGCATCCCCCAGTAAATGGCCATGTCCTAGCAAACATCTGGTAGAGCTGTGATGTGTGCCAGATATGGGAGTCATGATAACTACAAGGATATTCCCCTGGGCATTGCACACAACCTGGAAATTGATGGAGTGGTATCCCTTGCAGTTAATGTAGATTCTTCCCTGCTCACCAGGTGGAGCCTTGGAGTGTACACGGGTGCAATCTATGGCACCCAGTACATCAGGGTATTGTGCTACATATTAGAACTGTTGCATATTGTTGAACCTCACCTCAGGAGAAAAGGGAAAAGATATGTGCACACTGGCATGTGGTAGCATAGCATCCAGGAACTGATGGAGTATCCTGGATGCAGATGCCTGCGACACCCCCATCATGTCCCTAGTTGATCTTTGAAATGTAGTTAAAATTCCCAGGTCTGCACTCCAGTGGTCCAGAGTACTGGGGAAAATCAGAATATAGGGTGTATGCATACTTTATACAGGTCTGCTGTAGGTCCAACATGTGTGATTGGCTAATTACGCATTTCACCTGCCCAGATTCTAATTAACATAATTTACGAGCTCTATTTTATTGTGCAACACTGTGCTCTGCTGCGCTGAATGTATCAGTTTTTCATTACTTGGTACCTACGTCATCACTATGATCTGGGTGGTCTTTTCCCCGTGAACATGCTCAGTTATGCGGGCACCGAAAATTAAAAAATTCTTAAAACTAATGGGACCCCCCCCCCCCCACTGGCATTCACATCCAGTAGAAATATCAACGGTGTAGGAGCATACATGAAAGGGATCTGCAGACACGGTTGCTCCTTTTACTGATTCAACAAATTCACCTAATTTGCATACACATCCATGCTGACAGCCTGATAACTACATGGTTCATAGCCATATGACCTAGGCAACAGCACCAATGCACCACTGTATGGACCCATCGCAACGTCCTATAATACATTTCTGATAAATATTATAAAACACTTTGCATGTTTGAGCACTGTGGTGCAAAGCGCAAACATGCCAAAATCATTAAAAATGTATTTGCACATATTCCCTTGCATTTTCAGACATCCACAATGCATTTTTCACACATCAATGTATGTGATCCAAGCATTTCAAGGGAGTTCTGTCCACATTTGTGGACTTTTACATCCCCTTCTTTCCATTTAGTTTACACTCTTCTATGTGGAAAAGTGCTGCGTACACTACGAACACAGATACAGGGTCTACATACATGCCTTTCTGCTTGTTGGATCGCTCCACCTGGGTCTTCTGCATAAAATTCACCTGCTTATGAGGTAATTTACATTACAGGGAACTTTTCTTGTTTGCGTGTGCTTGTGTGCCGCTAAGTGGTGCTTATGGAATCTAAAACCATTCGTGTTCATGTATGCATTGTGGCGCAATGCATACATTAAAAAAAATGTGTAGGCTTTAATGAATTCCCCTTAAAATATCAGCACAGGCAGAAAACCTTAGAAGATATGTTGATAAATATAAAGGAAAAGTACAAAATAAGCAATCTGTTGATGACCCAAAAAAGTTTTTATAGAGAATTGGGAAAAAAGGTAAAAGAAACCAAAAGTCCACCAAAACAGAAGAAACAGATACACTTTGGAGAAATATCTATGAAGATCCTGTGGAACATAAAGATGCTAAATGGACAGAAGAAGTAAAAGAAAGAAGAAGTTGAAATGTACAGGATATAAAATGGGATGAAGTAACGGCCAGACAGATTGAAACAAAGTTAAGAAAAGCTTCTAATTGGAACCCCCCCCCCGTGGCCCAGATGCAGTACCTAACGTCTGGCTAACAGAATTAACATCTTTGCCCAAAGATGTAGCCATGAGTAAGAAAAGTCCTTTTCTCATGCTGCAGTATTCATAACAGTAGGGAGTTGCTGCCTGCAGCGCCACCATCTGACAAGTACACCAAAGTCTTTTTATCGGGAGGGTATGTGTGACATCCGTTACCAGGGCCATAAACTGATGTTGGGTATAAAATTGACGTCTGCACGTACCCTCATCAGTATTTTTCTGCTGCAGTGAACGTCGGACTCCTGTTTGCCAGTTCCTTAAGCAGATAGCATTTCTTCAGACGACCGGTTCAGATTCCATTCAAGACCACACAACTGCTTCTTCGACCGATACAGATAAGTACCCTGTTGGTTTTTTCCTTACTTTTGATTACAGTTTAGACTTGCATGTAAGCTAGAAAGGGGAAGTGTGCTTGCGGGAGACAAATTCCTCACAAGGACACGGACAAATGCGTATTTTGTTTAGGCAAGGCCCATGACCAAACGTCCTGCCCTATGTGCAAATCTTTCATCCCCAAAACATTCCAAAGCCGCCTGGCAGCACTGAAGCTGTACTTAGAAAATCAAAGGCTATGTCACTTAGCGCTTTGAATGCAAGGAGGAGTAGGCCCATCCGGGAACCGAGGAAGGCGGCCAAGAAAATCGGGCTGGAATCCCAAGCTGCGCCTCAGGCATCCGAGCATGTTCTAGAGGCACTTGAAAGCCCATAATCCTCTTAGATGAGTTACTGAAGCAGGCCCGGGAACCTTAATGGAAGCTGGGATGCCAGAAACCACATGTATGTCCACTGAGGCAAATCAGCCAGAGACTGATGGCGGAGAGGAACCATGACTCAACACAGTCGGAAGACCCTGCTCCTTCTACTACTCCTATTCTTACTAAGCAGACGTCCACTTCAATGCTTACTCCCTTGAAGAGAAAACAAATCAGCACCATGAACCTCAACCAGTGCCTGGTTGGATGTCTTCTCACAAAGTCTCTAAGGCATTCCAAGTCTTGCAGACACAACAGCTTCCCCCTACTCTCTCACTTCAGCCACCCTTACAGGCATCTGACAAAGACTACTACTCTTCTGAGGAATCCTTTTCTTATGAAACCCAAATAGACTCTCCTAAGAATTTCATTACCCCAGAGGAGAAGGATTCTATTTCTCCTGAATCCCCAGGAGAAGAATTTACCTTTGGAGACGCTATCTCCCTCATGAGGGAACATTGTAATTGGCAGGCTTCAGAGGTATCTGACTGCAAGAAAAAGGTATTTTGACCTTTTGCAAATGGAGCAACCATCTCCTTCTGCTGTCCCTCCTCTACTACCTGCCTTTCAAGATGCAATCCTGGCTGCTGCTCAGTCTCCTGACTCAACCTCCAGCCTCTAAATGCCCAGACCATTTCTATGAAGTTCCCCAGGACAACCAGTTTCTCTTTAGAAACCGGTTCCCCAGGACAACCAGTTTCTCTTTAGAAACCCACCAGAAGATCCAGCTGTTAGATCTGTCTCTGCAGACAAATCATCAAGACAATTACCTTCCACTGCTCTTTACCCAACAGATAAAGACAGCAAATTTATGGACAGACTGGGGAAAAGATGTATATCTCCTCTACTCTGGCCATAAGGGCCTTGAACTACCAAACACATATGGCTAGGTATGTATTAGATACAATTTCCAAAGCCTCTACATCCTTCTGTCCAAGGTACAGGATTCTCCTATAAAAGAACAATTTAATTCCCTACTTTCCACAGCATCCCAAGTAACCAGGCACTCCATTAAGTGCAGTTATGATGTTGTGGAAGCCTCATCTAAATCATCTGCATCAGGATCAGTGTTAGGGCGATATTCATAGGTAAGACTTCAATCTCTCCCCTTGGATGTGCAGACAAAATTACTGCATGCACCCTTGGACAATAAGGCCATCTTTGGACAGGATTCTGCTGAGCTCCTTAAATCCCTTCAAGAAAAGGGAAATCTCAAACATCTTCTGGTATCCCCTATTCTCAGACACCACAGGAATTACTCACAGAAGCCCTCCTTTGGTAGAGGGCAGTCCTTTCACTCAGCTCCTCAAACTAAGAGATGTAGACAGCCCTGAAAAAATTCTACTTCCAAGTTTCCCACCAGCATCCTTTCAGAGTCAGTCTGACCAAGCCAGACAACCTCCACTGTGACTCACCTCCTTTGGACCCAGAAACCCCCTTATCCCTTCACCTCACCCTCTCCCTACTCTCCGGGTGGAAATTGCCATCAGAACAGTAAAGGATGAGGAAAGAGTGGTGGCTCTGTATTGTAATGAGCCGAAATGGCAGAGGCATGGATTTTAATTGATGAAAAAGATAGGCCTTTGTCCAGCATCTCAGTTAAGCATTGCAAAATCCGAGGAATATTTGGGACAGCTGTATCAGTTCCTTGAGCTTGGTTCCAAGTACAAAATCTCTTCCATTTCCCAGCATAGAATTTTCTAGTACTAGGCCTTCTGGCTTCTAAAATGACATCCATCACAGCTTTACTGAGAGATGTGGTTTGAATGGCTACATTATCCGCCATGCTGACAGGTTTAGGGTCCTGAGTTGGCTGTGCAGAATATGATTGTTTTGCTGGGACAGTAGATGAGGTATTTGAGGTAAGGTCCAGGTTGGGCATTGAGACACGTTCCTTAAGCTCGGATACTAGTACTGGCATGGCCAGTCTGGGGCAATCAGAATCATTTTTGGTTTCTATTGTCTGACCTTTAGGAGTACCTTGGGGAGGAGAGGCAGTGGAGGAAAGGCATATACTGATAGGTTTGTCCAGTTGAAAGATAAGGCGTCCACTTTCCATGCTTGTCTGTGATAAGTCCTTGTGCAGAATCTTTTTAGTTGACTGTTGTGAGGGGAGGCAAATAGATCTATGTCCGGGCGTCCCCATTTCTTTGTTATCATGCTGAAGACTTGTGGGGTCCAGGTGCCACTCGTGGGGATCCATGAGGTTTCTGCTTAGTTCGTCTGCCAGAGTATTTTCTTTTCCTGGCAAGAATTGTGCCTGCAGATGAACTTGGTAAGTCAATGCTGTGTCCCATAAAGCCATGGCTAGTCTGCAAAGGGGGTAAGAATGAGTGTCCCCCTGCTTGTTTATGTACCACATGACTGTGGTATTGTCTATTAGTAGTTGTCTCGGATGAAGTAGGTCCTTGAAGGCTGTCAGGGCATTTTGAACAGCTAGCATCTCTTTTTGATTGATATGTAGATGCCTTTGGTTTGTGGACCAGGTGCCCTGAATGCCTCTTCCTGCCATGTGGGCCCCCCAGGCATAATCTGATGCATCCATCATAAGGCTCTGCCTGGCTGGGGGTAGTGAGAATGGCTGTTCCTTGTTTTGGTGACAAGCCTTTGCCCACCATCAAAACTCCTGTTGCAGGCAGGGAATGAGAGTAATCATTGTTTCCAGGCTGTGGCAATGTTGTGTCCAGACACTTTTTAGGTACCATTGAAGTTTCCTCATATGCAGTCTTGCATATGGAATTAGTAGGATGCAGGATGCCATGAAGCCCAAAGCCTGCAGAATTTTTCTTGAAGATAACTGGGCCTTTGTTGCCATTACCTTGAAATAGGTAGTCAGTTGCCTTTGTTTGTCTAGAGTGAGATAAGCCATCTGGGCAGTTTTATTTAAGCTTGCACCCAGGAATATTATCTCTTGAGAGGGTACTAGTTTTGATATCTTTTTTTTTTATTATTTTGATTGTTGGCTGTGTACCCTAGGCATGTTAAAAGTCTTTTCACAAATGTCAGATGCTGTAGTAGAATGTTCTTGTTCTCTGCTTGTATGAGGCAGTCGTCCAAGTAAGGATATATTTGTATTCCTCTGTCTGCAGTAAGCAATTACTGGTGCCAGGCACTTTGTGAAGACCCTGGGTGCAGTAGATATGCCAAAGGTCAGTGCAGAGAATTGGTAATGCTTTGAGCCAGCCTTGAATCTGAGGTATCTTCTGCATGACTGTCTGATTGGGACATGCAGGTATGCCTCTTTTAGGTCTAAAGTGACGAGCCAAGCCTTGCTGCCCAGCATGGGCAGAAGCTGCTGCAAGGTCAACATCTTGAATTTTGGTATATCCAGGAAAGTGTTTAGTATAGATAGGTCCAGTATTGGTCTCCATGCTTTGTCCTTTCTGGGAACCAAGAACAGTCTTGAGTAAAATCCTTGTCCCTGCTCTTGCTGTGGCACTTGTTGAATAGCCCTCATGTCCATGAGAGCTGCGATTTGTTTTTGAGCCTCTGCCCACTGATTTTTTGGCAGGTCTGGCCAACAGTTTGCCCTTGGCAGGGTATGGAAGTGAAACTTGTAGCCTTGTAACACTATGTCTAGAACCCATTTGTCCTGGGTTATAATGCGCCAATTTTGAGAAAAATGTGCTAGTTTTCCCCCTAAGGGTGCTGCAAGAAGGTAAGTGCTTGGTGCAGGCAGGGGGAAGTCATTGGGACCGTTTCCTGTATGGTTGTGATTTGTCTTCTCCACTTTTGGAGGTAGAAGCAACCCATTGCTTAGACCTGTAGGAACCTTGCGGCTAGGATCTGCCTCTAGGGCATCTGGATCTGCCCCTTTGAGGTCTATCTGACACTAGAAAGGACCAATTCTTTGTAGGCCAGTGTCTGCTAAACCTAGGTGGCTGTACCTGTAAGAAATCCTTCACCGTTTGCGTAGATTTAGCTTTGGCCTCCATTTTCTTTAACACCTCTTCTGCCTTAACACCAAACATGGTGTCATGCTGTAATGGAGCATCTAATAATTTTGCTTTGACATGATCAGTCAGATTTTGTTCCTTTAATCAAGCATGCCTCCTAATGACAGAACCCGTAACTGCGGCCCTGCAGGAGGCTTCCAGAGAATCAAAACCACATTGCAAAGTATGCTTTCCAACTTGTTCAGCTGCATGCAAAAAATCCTGCATTTCTTTGTTTTCTGCACATTCAAAATTTACCATCATTTTCTGTTTAAGCAGTGTCATGATATATTGCTGATATTTGAGCATATGAAACTGACAATTTAAGGCCCTTATAGCCAAGGTATCAGATGTGTAAATCTTTTTTCCCCAATTCCCTAGAATCCCTGTCAGAGGGGGTAGGGTTTTTTGCAGTGGAAGCCTTGACCCCTTTGGGACCCTGAGAAATAGTTTCTGGGTCTGCAGTAGGGTTTTTTAAAAGAAATTTATGAGGGACAGGGACCCTGTAGTATATATCCGGCTTAGCAGGAGCTGGAGGTAAGGAGTCAGGGGCCAGACTAGACTCTGAGAACACATCTACAATGTCTAACACAGGTGGAATAGCTAGAGGCCTGTGTTGAGGTAGTAAAAGGAAGTCTCTGAGCCTCTTCTTAGATTCTGAAAAATTTTGGCTCTCCTAGTGGAAGTGCTCCCTCATGGTATGCAACGTTTCCCCAAAAGAGTAGACCTCAGGAGGAGAAGCTGAAGGAATAGATTCTTCAGCATCAGAATCCTCATAGGGGGAAAGAGAATATTCCTGATCAGAAGAGGAATCAGATGAAATGGAAACCTGATCTGAAGATTTGCAGTCTGTCTCTTGCCTAGGCCTTTTATCAGGAGGGGGATGGGAACCCCTGATCAAGGTAATTAAGTCTTTGGCCATTTTGAGCATCTGTTTTTTGGGGATGGAGGCCTGTCCATGTGGCTGGTGAACTTGTTTCTTTGCCTTTGAAGCTGAAGTCGGTTTAATATATAATTGTTTAGTTTTGAATACACCCTCAGAAGCCGATGTCTGCTCAGCAGCTCCGGACCCATCTGAGGGAATAATCTCAGATGCTCTAATACCTTGAGTTTCCAGCGGCCTGGCCGACTCCACGTGGGAGTCGGTAGTGGTCTGTGACTCTAAAGTAGCGGGGGCGTCAGGGGGCTGCGAAAGCACCTCACTGAGAACCTGCGACTTGCTTAGGAGAAGTTACGTCGTCTGTTTTGGACCTCGGTTGCCTGTCTTTTTCTTTGCGTTTTTTGTGAACTCCGGTAGTCGGATGGCTATCCGGCGACATTGTATAATTAAATCTTCAAAACCGACAACTAGAAACATTGTGGTCAGGGCCTAGGCAAGGAATACAGTAAGAATGAAAGTCCTTATGAGGTATTTACTTTCCACAAGAAATACAATTATTAACTTTTTCTGACATTGGTCTGGAGCAAGAAAAAAAAGTTTCCCCAACGGGGTACTTAGCTTTTAATGAAGACTTCGGATCTGAAACTCGAACACGAAAATGTCAGGAGTCGGCCGACCGGCACTTGCAAAGTGCTTCTGTTTCGGGCACCACACAGCAAGAAAGACTGAAGAAAATGGCATCAGCTGCATCTTTTATACCCCTGATGGCCTGACATCAGGGAAGAGGCGACAGCAACTGACGCAGGACCCAAGACTTTGGAATTCAGGCCGACTGAGGGCAACCTGCCAGCAGGATAACCCAAATGTAATGACTGCAACAGTGAAACACAAAGAACATTTACTGTATGCACCCTTGGACAATAAGGCCATCCTTGGACAGGATTCTGCTGAGCTCCTTAAATCCCTTCAAGAAAAGGGAAAGGAGTTACACAATCTCAAACATCTTCACCCTGGAGCTGTGGTGAGACCAAAGAGTAAAGCTCTGAACTAATAATGACTGCCCCCCAGCAGGAAGTGCAAATACCTTCTGGACTGCCTGTTCATTTTGATGTGATAGTATGCATCCTGAAGCTCTACTGAGCACATCCAATCATCCTTTCTCAGCATAGGCAAAATAGACTGAACTGTAACCATACAGAACCTTGAATATTGCACAAACTGATGTAGTTCACTGAGATACAGAATTGGTCTCAAGTCCCATCTTTTTTAGCACCAAGAAGAATCCTGAGTAAGTCCTGGATCCTCTCTGGTCTGAAGGGACATCTTGTTTGACTCTTTCTTAGCAACTCTTCTATGTCTAATGCTGCTGCTTCCCTCTGATTGGGTGGAACATCTGGGATTCTTTCCATTTTTGTAGGAGGATTTTGAGAAAATTGTATGATATAAACTCTAGATATAAATTTGTGCACCCAGGAATCTTTTGTTATAGATAGCCAGGCTCTTTGGTGCTCTACACCCCCGAGGCCTCCAGAGGGCAACAGTTGGCCCTCTCTTCAGGAGCACTCGTACAGCTTATTCGAGAAGGAATCCTGAAAGCCCTGGTTCTGTAGGCCAACTCTGCCGCAAGGGTGGCATCTTCCATTTGAGTTTCCCACTCTGCCCCTGAGGAAACTATCTCCATCTGAGTCTTAAGAATCCTGGGATTTACGAAACTACATCTTTCTACTTCCCTGTTGATTCCTAGAAAAAAGGTATTTGAGGAGTAGAAAAATGTATGCCCATGGCAGAGTCTTTCCTTCTTGCTCACATCTAGAGACAGTATCCTTTACTTTGGGGCCACATAAGGCAGATCCATCAAAAGGAGCACTTCTGAATGAAGACTAAGGGTTCTGCAAAACCACAGATGCATCCAGGCACATCTCCTAATAGCTATGCCTAAACCAGCCACCCATGAGGTACCTTCCGCTGCATGGGAGATTAGCTTCATGGACGTGTTAGAAATTGACTGGAGGGTGGCCAGTTGCAAGGAGATGCTATTTTGGTCCTCAGAAGATATGGACCCAGAAAGATTTGTAAAGTTCTCCAGTCAAATCTCTTTGTAACCTTGTAAAATGTGGCAGGTAATTCAGTGAACCAAAGTACAAACATCACCAATGCATACGCACTCTTACCAAGTCTGTCCAAGGCACTAGACTCCCTGTTACAGGGATGGACAGAAGAACTCTGTTCAGCAAGCTCTTTTTTTGGTAGCTGCAGCCACAATCATGGCATTAACTGGGACTTAACTCCAGTACATCTCATCTTTAGGAGGGGCTAAAATTTTATTCAGGACGTGTAGATCAGTGTACATATCTCTTTAAGAAACTTCCTATGGACATGTGCTAGTGTATTAATTACTCAGCACGTGCAGGGACAGAGTGCCATTTTGCAGTTAGATGTTGTAGTGTAACCATGTGTGTGTGTGTGTGTGTGTGTGTGTGTGTGTGTGTGTGTGTGTGTGTGTGTGTAAGCTCCATCTGTTAATCAGTTTGTTTATTGTTATTGAAGCTGCTATCCATCCTGATGTGTTTTCATGTAATAGTTTCTTAAACTACCCCACCAGCTTGTCATCCTTGGAGTAAGGGACATGCAACATATTGTCAGAAGAGGAATATCTAATGGCCAAAAAGAACTCCAGTTTCTCTACTTTGTCTTCAAGAAGAATATAGCTACAGAAGGTGGTATGTACAGAAGTGGACTGTCTTTGCTACATGTATGATCTGCAAAACAACGGTCAGAAACAAATTTCTAATGTTAAAGCTTGCTCAAGCTATTTTTTATTTGCAAAATCTGAAAAAGCATACAGAAAGCTCTAAATGACATTAAAATAAGTTGACACGTCTGATATTGCAAGAATTATTCAAATTACTATGGAAAATGTTTGAAATAAAGTCCGAATTGCATAAAATATATAAAACAAGGGGAAAGGACCACATATTTTTTGCTAAGCATGTACTTTTTCATATTAACTGATGCTATCAGTTATCAGAAGGGTAATAACTGCTCACATGTTTGTGCAGTGTGACAGTAAAGTTATTTTGCAAATACAGCCATTTCAAAGCATATTTCACAAAGTACAGCTATTCGAAGAATTTATTGTGCATCTGAGTGTTATTACAAGTACTGGCTGTGTGTGCGTTTTCATATAATTACAAGTGGACCTGGGTTGCATTGTGTTTTACTATAATTTGTTGGCATGGCAGATGGATTTTGAAAACCATCATCACTAGTGTTTGATAATACTTCTGAGAACTGGAGACTGTTTGAGCAAGAGTACATTTTCATACAGGCTGCATTTTCTGTAAGGATGACCATACAAAGGCATTTATTCTACTTAATTTAGCTGGGTCAGAAGTCATAGAAAGGGAACATTCACTTGTGAATGCAGCTGCTACTTATGCTGGAGAGGGTGAAATCATATTGTTGTACAGGCTGAGTCAAGGGAGGACCCTGAGTGTTTAAAAAGTACAGTTGTGTACACTTACCATAAATGTAGATGTTCAAGTGTATTCACTGTTGCAGTCATCACACTTGGATTATCCTGCCAGGGGAAGCCCTCAGTCGGCCCGAATACCAGAGGGTTAATATTTCTGCGTCGGTTGCTGTTGCTTCAGGACTGACGTCAGGTCATCAGTGGTATAAAAACAGGCAGCAGACGCCATTATATCAGTTTTTCTTTTTCCAAATGTCCCGAGCCCCCAAATAGGGAGCTAAGTTATGGTGGAAAAACACCACCAGTAAAAAGTAAATACCAATAGCCCTGTAAGGAGCGAGGAAAAAGAGAGAGAGAGAGACAGACAGACAGACAAGGGGGCTGGAGGGTGGAAAACCAGTAATGGAACAGTGAATACACATGAACATCTAGATTTATGGTAAGTGTACACAACTGTACTATGTTCTTCGTGTTTCACTGTTGCAGTCATCACACTTGGGTTGATTCCCAAAGCTGAAGAATGGGTGGAGGCAGTCATGAAGAGTTGAGGCTGGCTGGATGTCCTGCAGGACTGCAGTTGCAAAGCCCACCCTGCATATGGAAAAGATAGGCAGGTGGTAATGCATGGTGAAGGTATGAACAGAACTCCAAGTTGCAGCTTCCAGAATGTCCCTCGTAGGGACTCCTCTGAGAAAGACTGTAGAGGTTGAAGTTGCCCTAGTGGAATGTGTTCTGACCCCCTGAGGGGGTGGATTCCCATGGTGTTTGTAACAGAAATGGATACAGTGTGCTATCCATTTGAAGATGGTTTGTTTTGATATGGCCTTGCCCTCTGCCCCTGGTGCAAAGCTGACTAGTAACTGGTCAGACTTCCTAAAGGGCTTAGTCCTATCAAGGTAGAATCTGAGCTGTCTGTGCACATCTAAAGAGTGCAGGATCCTTTCTCCCTTATTTTGAGGATTAGGGGAAAAGGTGGGCAAATGGATAGACTGGTTGAGAGCCACAATGGACACCACTTTAGGCATGAAAGTTGGGTTAGTCCTGAGGGGGACCTGTCAGCATGAAAAATGATGAAGGGTTCTACAGCCATAAGTGCTTGTAGATCAGACACTCTTCTAGCTGAAGTGATGGCCAGAGGCAAGGCTGTTTTCCAAGAGAGGAATTTTAACTCTGCTGATGCTGTAGGCTCAAAGGGGGTAGCATGAGCTTTTCCAACAAAAAGTTAAGGTCCCAAGCAGGGGTAGGGGCTCTTCCTGGTGGCCTTAAGTTGTTAGCCCCTCTCAGTAACTGCTTGATGAGAGGGTGTGAGAAGAGAGGTGGCTCAGTGCTGTAATGAGCAGAGATGGTGGAGGCATGGATCTTAATGGAAGAGAAGGATAGGCCCCTGTGGAGTAGGTCTGCAAGGTAATCCATGATGAGAGGTAAACAGGTCAGTGCTGGATCTGCTCCTTTACTCTGGATCCAGGAACAATACCTTTTCTACTTGTCAGTACAGGATTTTCTAGTACTGGGTCATCTGGCTTTATGTATGACATCCAGTACCTGCTTGCCTAGGCTGGCCACTGATGGAGAAGTCAAGGAATAAGCCAGACTGCAAGGTTCAGAGTCTGCAATTGCAGATGCAAGAACTGTCTCTCCATCTGAGTCAAGAGAGTTGGGATCTGGGGGAGGTGCCATGGAGGCAACGGTGACAGACTGCGCAATAGTGGGTACCAGTGTTGGCATGGCCAGTCTGGGGCAATCAGGATTGCCCTTGGTCTTTCCTCTCTTATCTTGAGTAATACTCTTGTAAGAAGAGGTAGAGGGGGGAATGCATAGACTGAGAGGTTTGCCCACTGGAAGGATAGGGCATCCACTTCCTAGGCCTTGCTGTGAGGTTCCCTTCCCTGGTGCAGAATTTGCTGAGCTGGTGGTTGTAGGTGGAGGCAAATAGGTCCACCTTCGGGGTACCCCATTTCTGGGTCACAAGGCTAAAAGTGTTGTGGTTTAATTGCCACTCGTGTGGGTCTAGGAGATTTCTGCTCAAGTTGTCTGCCAGAGAGTTTTGGTTGCCTGGCAGGAATTGAGCTTGCAGGTGAATATGCACAGCTGAGGCAGTGTTGCAAAGGGTCATAGCTAGCCTGAAGAGTGGGTAACAGTAGGTTCCCATGATTGTTGTTGTACCCCACATCACTGTGGTGTTGTCAATTTTGATTAGTAGATGCCCCAGAGAGAGAATAGGGATCTGAAAGCTGTCACAGCATGCTGAGCAGCTAGCATCTCTTTTTGGCTGATGTGCAGATGAATTTGATTTGGGCTCCAGTGGCCCTGAATGCACCTGCTGTCCAGATGTGTACCCCAGGCATAAGTTTGATGCATCTGTGGTTAGGGTCTGAGCGGCATGGGGTTGTGTAAAGGGAAGCCCCTTGTTGTGGTTGCATGTTGCTGCCCAGGAAAAGAACTCTTTCCTTAGACAAGGTATCATAGGTATGATAGTTTCCAGGTCCTGAGAATGTTGGCACCAAAGACTTTTTAAGTACCACTGAAGTTTCCTCATATGCAGTCTGGCATACGGAATTAGTAGAATGCAGGAGGTCATGAACCCTAGAGCTTGCAGGATTTTCCTTGTGAATAACTGGGCTCTGGTGACCATTTGAGAGAAGTAACCTGTCAGATAGGCTTGTTTTTCGGGAGTACTGAATGCCATCTGGGATGCAGTGTCCAAGCTTGCTCCCAGGAATACAATTTTTTGACTGGGGACTAGTTTGGCTTTCTTTTCATTGATAGTGTACCCCAGGGAGGTTAGAAGGTCCTTTACAAATGTCAGGTGCTGCAACAGTTTTTCCTGTCTGCCTGAATCAGGCAATCATTCAAGTAGGAGTAAATCTGAATAGTTCTCTGTTTGCAATAGGTAATGGCGGGAGCCAGGCATTTTGTGAAAACTCTGGGAGCAGTGGATAAGCCAAAGGGAAGTGCAGAGAACTGATAATGCATGGATCCTGCCCTGAAACTTAGGTATTTCCTGCAGGAGTCCCTGATTGGGATGTGCAAAATGGCCTCCTTTAGGTCTAGGGTAGCTAACCAGGCATCTTTGGACAGCATAGGAAGAAGCTGCTGTAGGGTGAGCATTTTGAATTTTGGTACCACTAGGAAGGTGTTTAGAATGGATAGATTTAAGATTGGGTAACAGGTGCCCTCTTTTCTGGGTACCAGGAAAAGTCTGGAATAAAAACCTAAGTGTGATGACTGCAACAGTGAAACACGAAGAACATAGTACAGTTGTGTACACTTACCATAAATGTAGATGTTAGAGTGTATTCACTGTTGCAGTCCTGGTTTGTGTCGAATATCGGTAGTGCAAAGAATTTCCTCAGAAGCCGATACCTGCACAGTGGCTCCGGACCCATCCAAAGTATAGACATCCGCAGGTTCCGTAGTCAAAGAAGAGTCTTGCAGCATACCAGACTCCGAACGGGTCTCTGTTGCGGCCTGCGAATTCATCAAAGCGGGCATCAGGGGCTGCAAAAGCGTCTCACTGAGTACCGGCGAACTGGCGACTAGCTTAATGGAAGTGTCGGCAGTTTTGGACTTGTGCAGCCTGTCTCTGTCTTTATCCTTATGTATTTTCAAAAGATCAGTAGTCGGGTGGCTTACAGAAGCTATTTCGGAATACGGAGATGAAGAACGAAAGTATTTAGCTGCAATAAGGGCCCGACAATAAGTAGTTCGGGCGATGAAATAAGCACAAAACCAGCAGTGAGGTACGTCGTGGTCTGGGCCTAAACAAGTGACGCAGTAAGAATGGAAATCTCGGTGTGGTATTTGCTTTCCATAGGCAAGACAATTAACTTTTTTGAGGAGGTCGCAGATAGTTTCAACCATTTCTTTACTGAAACAATTCAAGCTCTTGCCACCCAACTACCTCCTAGTTCCCCTGACTCAAATACTACTACCTCTAATAGCCAAAGCGTGTTCAGCTTTAAGCCCATGTCAACTTCTTTTATCCATAGTCTGATCAAAAAACTAAAACCCACCACACTCTCTGCTGACCAACTCCCAGCTGAATACCTGCAAATGTCAGCAGATGCCATTGCCTATCCAATCTCAAGTCTAATCAATCGCACCATATCAGAAGCCAAAATTCCTATCATCTGGAAAACGTCCTATGTCATTTCCTTACATACAGGTTCCTCTACTGAATACTCATATTATAGGCCCAAAGCCATACTCTCTTCACTTGCAAAGATTATGGAGAAATTAATATATAAACAATTCATGCAACACCTAATCCAGAATCACCTTATGGCTGATTCCCAGCACAGCTTTCGCCCACATCATAGTACTACCACAGCCCTAACGTCCTTTACTAACACCATAAACAATAACCGCAACTATAATCGCACTTCCTCTACCCTCTTTCTTGGATCTTTCCAAGGCATTTAATATGGTTGATCATCAACTTATAAGTCATACCCTGCAAACCCTCTGTCTAGATCCTAAAGCCCTCCTTTGGTTTACATCCTATCTTAATGACAAACAACAGGCTGTCCTCTGGCAGAACAAGCTCTCTAATCTATTACCAAACACTCAGGAGTACCACAAGACTCCATATTAGGACCACTACTGTTTTCCATCTTTATTAATGACCTGCCTACTATCAAAACAAACATCAGCTGTGTCCAATACGCTGACGACTCCACTCGGATCTGCTCAGCTCTATCTCCCACTGACTTAAAGACCCATACCCAGTCTACATTTACTACCATAGAAAACTGACTCTCCAAGTGTCGGCTACTACTTAATCCCCAAAAAACTAAAATGCTCATATTGCCACCAACCCAAAAGTCTGTAACCTTCTCCTTCACCATAAATGCAAAAGATGGGACAGTCATCTCCCCCGACCCCAATACAAAATTACTGGGTGTCATTATAGACAATAACTTAAAATTTGACTACCATGTAAATCAAACAATCAAGAACATCAATAAAAAACTTGGGTCACTCTATAGAATCAAAGTCTTCCTCACCCCTCCAGCTAAAATAGCCATTGCTCACTCCTACCTACTTTCAACACTCCTATATGCCTCCCCCTTCTCGTCAAATATAAATAAAACTGAACTTAACAGACTAACAACTTGTTATAATCACAGTGCCAGGTTTGCAACAGGCCTGCCTTACAGTACCCATCACTGCATCAACCTCAAACAGCTTGTATGGCTGGAATTTCCTAATCTTTGTTTGTGTCTTTCGGCTTTTCCCGGTTAGGGATCGCCACAGCGGAACTCCTGTCCGCTAATGATTGGTAGTTGATTTTTACATGCCGAGTTACCAGCCCTGATGCACAACCTTCAACGAAGGTACGCCCATTCACGCACGTCTCCACACAGGAGACGCACTAGCTGAGAATCGAACCGGACAATGTCTTACTGTGCGGCGACAACGCTACCGCAGCACCACCACCGCAATCCAGTATAATCTGCTGATATTGGCTAACAAAATCCTCTACAACCCAGATAATACACCAGCCCTTAGAAATACTATCCTCCCCCATAACAACACAAGACTGCTCCGTTCCTCTAATAAGCTACAACTTCAGACAATTAAAATTAACAATGCAGCTGGCATGGCCCTATTTGCAAACTCGGTAGGTAGAATCTGGAACATACTTCCAACTGGCATGACCATGCCCTCCTCCCTATGCCAATTTAAAGCCAAAATGAAACATCTGGCATTAAATTGGCTATGCCACTGTGACAAGCTTGGCTAAGCTATCAAGATGAATGTAATTTACTTATCTAGTAGCTATTGTTAATTTCTCCTGACTACAACCAGGGCAATTTCTAACCTGTAAACTTGTCTATTCAATGCTTAACTATGTACCTTTGGAAATAACCTACATGTAAATTTGTACTATTTAGTCGGAATGCATTTGTTATCTGCATTTTTATTTTATTATTTTTTTTATTTGTATTGGTACTTGTATGTTTGGAGCTTATTTTCCTGGGCCTCCGCTGTAAATGGACATTGATCCAGTCGGACTATCCCAGTCAACAAATGTAAAATAAAATAAATAAAAATAAAACATTGGTTAGAGCAAGAAAAAAGGATCCCCAATGGGGTACTTAGCTTTAGAAGACTTCAACTTCAATTTCGGAAACAAAAACTCAGGTAGCGGCCGACCGGCACTTGTGCGAACTGCTTCGAGCCCCTTGCCAAGAAAGACCGATGTAATGGTGTCTGCTGCCTGTTTTTATACCACTGACGACCTGACATCAGTCCTGAAGCAACAGCAACTGACACAAAAATACTAAGCCTCTGGTATTTGGGCCTACTGAGGGCTACCCCTGGCAGGATAACCCAAGTGTGATGACTGCAACAGTGAAACACGGAGAACATCATAAATTTAGAGAACTGTGTAACCCTCAGGGAAATGTTACAATAGAAAGGCACCTATTTTACACATGGGATCAAAAACCTGGTGAAACTTTTGCAGCATATATAACGGACTTGACAAATAAAGCTAAAATGTGCAGATTTGGTGATTTAAGAGATGAGTTATAAAGGACAGACTTGTGTGTGGTATTAAAGATAATGCTATGAGCAAGATTTTGCTTTGTGGCAGTGATTTAACTTTGAATAAGGCCATTGAGATTTTACAGATATATGAGCTCACAGAAAAGCACACAAATATGCTTACAAATGAGAATATCCAGTTGTGTACTCCAAGAAGTTAGACCCAGATGTCAGTCCAGTTGTCAGGCCAGCCAGAAAAGTTCCAATAGCTATGCAAATAGTCAAAGCCGAACTAGATAAAATGGTGCAACAAGGTGTGATTTGTCCAGTTGAAATGACAACTAAGTGGGTACCTTCCATGGTGGTAGCTCATAAGAAAAGCTCAGAAGACATAAGAATATGTATTGACCCATGAGATTTGAACAAGGCACTGAAAAGACATGATCCAATGCGCACAAAGAAGTTGCAGCCTTGATGCCAAATGCCACTGTTTTTTTCTGTCTTAGAAGCAGAGAGTTCATTTGGCAGGTTTTCAGTACTCTGTTTGGAAGATACAGATTTTTGAGAATGCCATTTGGGATAAATTCTGCATGTGAAGTCCTTCAATGTGCAATGGAGCAAAATTTATCTGGGTTTCCTGTGCTATAACAGTAGACGGCATACTGGTAGGAGGTAATGGTAAAGATGAGCATGACAGAAACCTCAGAAAAGTTCTGGAAAGGGCATGTCAAGTGAATCTTGGACTCAACCCACAGAAATGCAAATTCAGGCTATGAGGAGTCACTTATGTAGGTCATTTACTCACCAGCTCCGGCTTATGGCCAGACCCTTCTAAGCAAACAGCCATTTCCAAGATGCCAGCACCAGACATTGTTCAAGCCCTGCAATGTTTTCTTGGCATGGTTAACTATCTAGGCAAGTTCACTCTAGACTTGAGTCAAATATCAGCACCACTCACACAGCTAACACGTAAAGACGTATCTTGGTCTTGGTTAGAACAGCCAGAGAGCATCCGATGTCCTGAAACAGAGAATTGCTAGTCCACCTACTCTCAGTTGCTATGATGTATGCAAACCAGTTACTCTTTCATGTGATGCCTTGAAATTTAGTCTTGGTGCAGTCACTCTACAAGAGGGTCAACCTGTTGCTTATGCATTCAGAACTCTCACCCAAGCTGAAATGCAGTATGCTCAGATAGAGAAAGAGATACTGGCAATTGTGTTTGCATGTTCCAAGTTCCATGATTATGTATGTATGGTAGATCTAGCCAGGTCGAAACAGATAATCAACCACTAGTCACTATTTTGAGAAAATTAATGCATTCAGCTCCAGCCCAACAGCAACGTATGATGCTGAGCTTCCGAAAGTATCATTTTCAATCTCGTCTACAAGAAAGGCAAACTTCTTTATCTTGCTGACACATTTTCCAGATTGGCCACAAATACAAAAGAATACCATGACAATGAGCACTTTGATTTTAAAGTCATGAAAGTAAGACATTTTTCTTCTACATGGCTTGATGATCTGAAAAAAATCATACAGCTGCGGATACATTTTTACAAAAGCTCAACCACTTTCTCAAACAAAGATGGCCATCAAAACAATCTAGTTTTCCTCCAGAAGTGTGACCTTATTTTCCATACAGAGATGAAATTTTGTCTGAAAATGGCATCATCATGAAATTGTTCCAAAATCCTTGCAACCAGAGTACATTACTATCTTACATCGAGGTCACCCAGGAACAAACTCTACCAAAAGAAGGGTGAGAACTAGTAGTCTGGCGTTCTGTGTCACAAGATAGAGTACTTTCATTTGTTCAGTATGTAATAGTACAATGCCACATCAACAGAAGAAACCACTTCAGCTAAACCAGACTCCGGAACTACCTTGGTCAACAGTAGCTACAGACATTTTCGACTGGAATGGTCAAACATTATTTGGTGTTAGTAGACTCTTACTTCGACTGGTTTGAGAATGACCTACTTCCCAATCTAGTATCCAGTACTGTCATTACTAAGATGAAGTATCATTTTGCAACTCATGGATCTCCACACAAACTTATTTCTGACAATGGCACACAGTTTACAAACCAACAGTTCAAAAGATTTGCAGAAGAGTGGGACTTTACTCATTTCACGATTAGCCCAGAGTATCCTCAGTCAAATGGTTTGGCAAAATGAGCACTCCAAAGTGCAAAACAGTTACTAGAAAAGTCTAAGCGAGACAATAGTGACATTTTCCTGAAACTCTTGAATCTCAGAAATATTCCTCTGATAAACATCTTGGTTCACCTGCTCAGAGACTTCTGTCAAGACAAAAACGAACCACATTACCAATCAGTAGTCGGTTGTTGGTTCCATGCGTCAACAACAGGTCAGTGAAAGCCAATCTGTTCAAGAAACATTTAACCTAGAAGTCCTACTACAATAAAACCAGCAAACAGCTCAATCCATTACATGAGGGAGAAGTTGTAAGGATGCAAACGTCCAAAGGTTATGATCGGATTGGAGTCTTGAAGAACATCTGCCCAGAGCAGAGATCGTACATTGTGGAATTACAAGGAGCAGTTTTTAGGTGGAATCAGAAGCATTTAATACCAGTGTCTGAGCCTATACCACAAGCAAGCACATAGCCTGTAAGAAAGACTATCTCAGAGTGAGTTGTCTGGTGTTCCAGTTCCTGAGGAAGTTCCAAAAGCAATCCAAAGATGAGCTGTTCACCGAAAACTGTCCCTGTTGCAAAGTCCAGTCCTGATGGTTATGTCACAAGATCCGATGAAGTGTCGAGACCATGTTCCAGATACATAGCGACTTGGACAGAACGATATGAATCATTTGAGCATTGTGTTTATTATTCTAAACATGCATATTGATGCATGCCTAGCCGCTTTCTTTTCTTTAAGAGGGAGGATGTAAGATCAGTGTACATATCTCTAAGAAGCCTCCTGTATTAGTGTATTGATTACTGAACACATGCAGGGACAGAGTGCTATTTTGCAGTTAGATGTAGTGTAAGCATGTCTGTGTTTAAGCTCTGTTAATCAGTTTGTTTATAGTTATTGAAGCTACTATCCATCCTGATGTGTTTTCATGTAATAAAGCTTCTTACATGAACTACCCTGCCTACTTGCCAACCTTGGAGTAAGGGACAAGGGACAGAATGTTTATGGAATGGCTCCACAGTGTCCGGTTCCTAACACACCAGGCGAGAAACAAGATCTAGGAGGTCATCAGCTGGGTAAGTCTCTGAAGAAGTAGCTAGGCCAAACCTGAAAGCTTCCAGGAACACAGATTCCTCCTGGGAAGAGGTATCAGAGGTATCAGAAGATCAACCACCTTTTTGCTTTAAGAATGTCTCCAAATGAGATGTTTTCAGGGTGAGATCTGGTGGACCTCTCCCCTTCATTAACATTAGTGTCCTCAGTGAGAGATTCCTGCTGGGAATCTATGTGTCTCCTTTTACAAGCCCTCTTCTGAGGGACTTTCTCAGTGAGATAGTCTGGGGGGTTTACTATCATCTTGAAAAAAAAAAAAAAAAAAAGTGTACTTATTAGTGAAGTGTTTCACCGAAAGTACACAATACCGAACGTCCCTAATTTAAAAAAACAGCTGTTAATGCCGAAAATGTCAATGACAACATTTTCGGCATTTAACAATCCCACCGTTCCCTTAACTCCCTAACTAGCTAAACTATAATCCCGTTTATGCAGGTGGCAAGCCCCCCTGCACCTCCCTGTGGGGAACTGCACCCCCACACACACCCCAACTTAATATTCCAACTCTGAGATCGCACTACAGTGAGGAAAGAGATGCATTTCCCTAACCGCACTGTACTGTGATCCCTTTGTATGAACGAACGTTATATTTGTGAATGCACAGTCCATTCGCAAACATGACATTCGCTCATGTAACCTGCGCACATAAGTATTCAAACTTTCGTTCGAATACTTCATAGCCGTGCAATTGCACGGTGGAATTTTAATGGTAAACTGTCTGGGGAACTATCAAAAAAGATAAGGATGAACTGAGGGACTGAACTGGAGGCTTGATCATGCTGGCTGTCCCAATGGAATGGATAAATGAGGCTCAGAGCAGGGAACAGAGACAGGCAGAATTGTCTGATCAGAGGATGGCAGGGATGTCCTATCACTAAATAAAGAGAAGGCTCTCTCCAACAACCTCGAAGGCACAGCACCTGGGGGAGACCGAAGTCAATGGCAAAGGACTTGATACACAAACCATCAGCTCCTGCCACCCCACATGCACTCCACCTAAGGATGGAGTCAGATCTGAGCAGTCCAGCGCCGAAGTCCCAAGAGGCAGAGACGACTCGGAGAGCTTTGGAGTCAAACCTACTCTCATGGACCCAGTGCTGACACTTCAGCTCCCAGAGGCTTCTGGCTCTGAGAGGCTAGGGGCCAGGCGACACAGGGAAGTTATCGGAATCGAAGAGCAGACTCCAAGGGATAAGCCGATGAGGTAGTACGATCTAGTGACCTCTTGCGAGTGTCTATCTTTCAGAGCCAAATTCAGCTTCCCCTTGTCTGGTTTCTTACAGGAGGGCTGAGGCCCAGCTTTGGATGCAGTAGAAGGGAGAAACCTTTCAACACCGGTTAAAGATGAGCAGATCCCAAACAATACACACATTCTCAGTGGGCATCTGAGTTCGGGATTTTATCATTTCTATGCCCACAGGTGATATATTTTTTAAATCCAGTCGGCTTGTCAGCCATACTGGAACTAACTCCAGAAACAGGATTATAGAAGAGTTTTTATTTTGTTTGTTTTTTTTTAAAGGAAAACAAGAAAAAGAGAAAGAAAAACTACCAACAATGGCAGTATAAAGAGTACTCTAATGAGTAGATAGAATTTAAATAATGTACCAACAATGGTACTACACAGAAGTACCTAGAAACACAGTAGCTAACTGAAAAAGGTTTTGCTAGAGAAACTAGCAATAAAGGAAAGGAGATAAGAGCTGTACAATAGGGTAAGGAGAGGTACATTTTAAGAGAAACTCATGATTTTAATAACCAAATAACTCCCAAAGTGCGAAAGTGAAAGTATCCACATCTGAAGCTGAATAGCGGCAAATGAGATCTGAGCTATGTTAGGCTGGCAGGGCATTATGGAGTAAAGGGAGGAGCTTAAGAGTTTGGGATCCCAGATACCAACCGATCATCTGAGGAATGAATGAAAAGGACAACATCAGATCTTTCTATAGCTGTGGTCATAAATGAGTTCTTTTCCAAATACAATAGACACAAAGGATTTTGGGATATCTGTGCACCTAATGCTAGTGAACCAATCTAACTTTGACAGCAAAATAAAAAGGCTGCACTAAATTAACTGTTCATATCCTTTTCAACAAGAGCACTTTCACTTGAAAGGGAGGGCTTTCAGTGAAACTGCTGCACTCCGTGAAATAACCCAAAAATTTGGGGACTGCTGCCCCATTCCCTAAATATACCAACTCCAGAACTATACCACGCTGAAGAATCATGACTTTCAGTAAGTTGTTCTACTTAACAAAAGTGCACAAATTAGCCTACCACCAATTTAACACTTGTAAAAATAAATTCTGCTTAGGTGTTTTTTTTTTTCCTTTTTTTTGTCAGCAGAGGATGAAATACAAAACTGGAAGGCCAATGGATTGCACTAACCAGTTTTAAATCATGTAAGCTAAACAAATCTTTGCCCAACAGTACATCATTATTCCACAGAACTACTGCTGAAGGAGAACAGCTGAGAGAAAGTACAGCTTTGTACCTACCATAAATGTAGATGTCCGATAGATATGCAACTGCAGTCATAACATATGGGTTGTCCTGCCTCAGGCAGCCCTCGGTCGGCCGAATTCCAAAGTCTGGGTCCGGCGTCGGCTGGTGTCGCCTCCTCTCCGACGTCACAACGGCTGGAGTATAAAGGCATCGGCCGACGCCATCTTCTTCAGTGTTTCTTGCCCCAGATGCCAGGTGCCCTCCTAGGAAGGCTAAATTTGGTGAATGGATAAACAATTCCAGACATGCACAACAGTAATAAACAGATACACCATAGGAGATACCCTCAGCTAAAAGGAACAGGGGTAATGGACCCAAAAAGAAGGAAAAGAGGGGAATGAGGGAGGGAAAATCCGACTGCAGTTGCATATCTATCGGACATCTACATTTATGGTAGGTACAAAACTGTACTATGTCCTTCAAGAATGCAACTGCAGTCATAACATATGGGTTGAATACCATAGCCAAGTTGGGGGTGGATGGAGCTAAGAAAAGGATGGTGTAGCTAAAATGCCCTGCAGGACTGCCGAAGCAAAGCCTGCTCGGGATCTGGAGTATAAAGGCAGGTTGTAGTGTTTGGTAAATATATGCACGGAGCTCCATGTAGCAGCCTCTAGAATGTCCTTTGTAGCCACTCCTCTTAGGAAAGCTGTGGATGTGGCTATAGCTCTGGTGGAATGTGGCCTAATATTGGCTGGCACACTTTTTCCATGGTAAGAATAGCAGAATCTGATGCAGTGTCCAATCCATTTTGAAATTGTTTGCTTGGAGATTGCTTTTCCCTCCTTTCCAGCAGCATAGGCTACAAACAGCTGGTCAGACTTTCTGGTGGCCTTAGTTCTGTCCAAGTAGTAGCGTAGTTGCCTGTGTATGTCCAAGGCATGTAGCAGTCTTTCCCCTCTATTTTGAGGATTGGGGAAGAAAGTAGGAAGATGGATAGCTTGATTTAGAGACACCCTGGAAATTACCTTTGGCATGAATGAAGGATTTGTTCTTAGAGAGACTCTGTCCTGATGAAAAATGAGGAAAGGAGGTACTGCCATGAGTGCCTGTATCTCCGAGACTCTTCTTTCTGATGTGACTGCCAATAGAAAAAACGTTTTCCATGATAGAAGTTGTATCTCTGAGGTTGCTGCTGGCTCAAAGGGAGGAAGAGTTAATTTTTCCAATACGAAATTGAGGTCCCATGCAGGTATTGGTTGTTTTCTGGGAGGCTTGATATTCTTTATCCCTCTCAGGAACTGTCTTAGCAAAGGATGTGAGAACACTGGTGGATCACAATTGTATCTTGCTGAGATTGCTGAGGCATGAATCTTTATGGAGGAATATGAGAGTCCAGAATGAAACATTTCTGCCAAGTATTCCAATATCTGAGGTATACTCAGTACTGTTGTATCTTGACCCCTGTTGGCAGCCCAGATGCTGAATCTCTTCCACTTGGCTGAATAGGCTTTTCTGGTGGATGGTCTGCGTGCTTCCAATAAGATGTCCTGAACTGCCTTGGAAAGATTGGAAGCGGAAGGAGTTAAAGTAACCTCCAGGCTGTCAGATGTAAAGTTTTAAGGTTTTGGTGAAAAGTCCTGTAGTTGTGTTGTGTTAGGAGCAGGAGCCATAGGGGCAGAGGCCACGGCTTGGTCAGAGTTATGCTCAACAGCAATGGGTACCAGTGTTGCTTTGGCCAATCTGGAGCTATCAAAATGCCTGTTGGTTGTTCTGCTTTGATCTTCAGGATCACCTTGGTCAACAGTGGCAGAGGAGGAAATGCATAAATTTTTAGGGAGTTCCAGCTGAAGGAGAGAGCATCCGTTGTCCAGGCTAGTGCATGGTGGGTCCTGGTACAGAACTTTTCCAGGTGATGATTCGTGTGAGACGCAAATAGATCTATGTCCGGTCTTCCCCATGTCTTTGTTTTTTGTGAGAAAATGTGTGGATGCAGCATCCATTCGTGTGGATCCAAGAAGTTTCTGCTCAGCTTGTCCGCCAGTACATTGTCCTTTCCTGGTACAAACTGGGATTGCAGGTGTATCTTCAGACTCAGTGCTTTTTCCCAGAGAATCATTGTTAGTCTGCAGAGGGGGTATGAATGAGTCCCTCCCTGCTTGTTTATATATCACATAACAGTGGTGTTGTCTGTCCTTATTAGTAAATGTCCTTGCTGGAGTGATTTTTCGAAACCCTCGATTGCATGCATCACTGCCAGCATCTCTTTTTGGTTTATGTGCAGATGTCTTTCCTTTGGTGTCCATTGACCTTGAACGCATCTGCCTTCCATGTGCGCCCCCCATCCATGATCTGAGGCGTCTGTTGTAATAATTTGACCTGCTTGAGGTCTGTTGAAAGACATGCCTTCGTTTAATTGACTTGCCTGAGCCCACCACAAGAATTCCTTTTGCAGGCATGGAATAAGTGGGATTACGTCCTCTTGGCTTTGGCTGTATTGGGACCATAAGCTTTTCAAATACCATTGCAGCTTTCTCATATGAAGTCTTGCCAAAGGTATGAGAAGAATGCATGATGCCATGAACCCCAGGGCCTGCAGGAGTTTCCTTGCAGTCAGCTGGGAGAGCTTTGCTAGGCCTTTGAAGTACTCTGGTAACTGCTGTTGTTTTTCCTCTGTGAGGTAGGCCATTTGTGTTTGTGTGTTCAGTTTGGCTCCTAGGAATATAATCTGTTGGGATGGCAGTAGCCTTGATTTCTGAACGTTGACTGTGTATCCCAAGGCCTGTAGTAGTTGCATGACACAGTTCAAGTTTTTTATTAATGTTTGTCTGTTGTCTGCTTGTATGAGGCAGTCGTCCAGGTAGGGGTATATTTGAATTCCCTGGAGTCTGCAGTGTGCCACTACTGATGCCAGGCATTTCGTGAACACTCTGGGCGCAGTAGATAAGCCAAACGGCAATGCTGAGAATTGATAGTGCTCTGTCCCTGCAAGAAATCTGAGGTATCTTCTGCAGCTTTGTCTGATTGGGACATGCAGGTATGCCTCCTTGAGGTCCAGAGTGACCAGCCAAGACCCCTTGCCCAGCATGGGAAGGAGTTGCTGTAACGTCAGCATTTTGAACTTTGGCACAATGAGAAAGGTATTTAGAGTAGACAAGTCCAGTATAGGCCTCCATTTGTTTTCCTTTCTTGGAACAAGGAACAGTCTTGAATAGAATCCCTGGCCTTGTTCCTGGGGAGGTACCTTTTCTATTGCTTTTAAACTTAATAGCTTTGAAACTTGAATGAGTGCCTCTGCCCTTTGATGGTGTGGCAGGTTTGGCATGCCTTGTCTTGTAGGTAAAGTATGGAAGTGGAATCTGTAACCCGTGTCTATTAAATCCAGAATCCAACTGTCCTTGGTTAAGATATGCCAGTTCTTTGAGAATAAGGATAATTTTCCACCCAAGGGTGCTTCTCTCTGAGCCCTTGTAGGCGGTATGAAAGTCAAGTCACTGTGATTGTCCTTGTAGTGCAGCTGGACTGGCTGCAGCACTTCTTTGATTTGTAGGTTGCCATTGGCGTCCCCTGTAGGGGCCTCGGTATTGGCCTCGGCCACGCCTGTTATTTCCCCTTTTAAACTTGTCCGAGTCTGGGAAGGACCAATTCTTTGAAGGCCAGTTTCTACTGAATCTGGGTGGCTGAACCTGGAGGAAATCCTTGACTGTCTGTACTGACTTAGCTTTTTCCTCAATGGATTTCAACACATCTTGTGCATTAGCACCAAAAAGCTTCTGTTTTTCCAGAGGTGCATCAAGTAACTTTACTTTGACATGGTCTGGTAGTGGCTGATCCTTTAACCAAGCATGTCTACGTATCACAGCCCCAGTCATAGCTGCCCTACATGAAGCTTCCAATGCATCATAACCACACTGAAGAAAATGATTGTTAACCTGCTGAGTGTTATGTATGTGATCCTGCAATGCCTTTCTGTCAATAGGCTCAGGAGAGGCCAAATTTTTCTGCAAATCATCCAGTAAAAAATCCTGGTACTGAAACATGTGAAAAAGGCAGTTAAGAGACCTCATGGCTAGGGTGGTAGAGGTATAAACTTTTTTACCCCATCTCTCCAAAGACCTGGCTTGGCAGTGGAGGTAGCCACTCCCTTGGGACCCTGTGAAATAGTTTCTAAATCCACGGTGTGGGCCTTAAAAGGATGTTTGTGAGTGTCAGGGACTCTGTAATATCTGTCTGGCTTGACAGGAGCAGGGGGGAGCGAGTCAGGGTTAGCACTGGAATCGGAGAAAACATCATCCAAAACATCCATCACAGGAGGAATAGCTAAAGGTCTGTGCTGGGGAAGCTTTAGGAAGGTACGGAGCCTTTTCCTGGAATCAGAAAATTCCTGACCCTGCTATTGGAAATGTTCCCTCATTGAGTGCAGGACTTCACCAAAATAGAAATCCTCTGGAGGAGAGGCAGAGGGAATTGATTCCTCAGCATCAGTCCTCATAGGCCTGGAAGGATTCTTCTTGAATATCTGAATGCTCAGAATCCCCAGAGGCCTCATCTGAAGAGAGGTTTTCAGTCTGCTCAGTTCTAGGCCTTTTCTCTGCAGGACGCTGAGAACCCCTGTCTGGGTGAGGCTGAGACCCCCTGATAAGGGAAATTAGGTCTGCAGCAAGAGACATAATCTGTTTATCAGAAGAGGGAGCCTGGACAGCAGGTTTAGGATGGGCCTTGGCCTGGCTGGCGGCCTTAGCACGTGCAAAGGCCTTGATGGACATAGATACAGGAGGCCTAGCAGCCCCACGTGCAGGAGTGACCTTGTCCACCGGAATGGTGCCGGGTAAATCCAGAACTTCGGTATCTGGAGGAAAATCAACAACCGGCACCAGAGAGGTCTCCGGGACCGAAGGACTAGTTAAAGCTGAGTAGTCGGCCTGGAGCGGCTGGATTACCGCTTCCGCAGGAACCGAAGCACTAGCGGAGGGTCTAGGCGTAGTATCGGAGGAGGACGCGGGCCGAGGATGCCGGTCTCGGTCCTTACGTTTTTTGGAAGATTGAGCTGTCGGTAGATCCGACGGCATGGTATATGCGAATGATTCGCCAAAGAAGTCTTCAGCAAATTCTGCCCGGCGCCTGAGAGTGCGCTTATTAAAGCAAGCACAGGCAGCACAGGCCGAGACGTCGTGGTCTGGGCCCAGGCAAGGAAGACAGTAAGAATGGAAGTCCTTATGAGGTATTTGTTTACCACAAGACAAACAATTATTAACTTTCTCAATTTGTTCTGACATCGGCTGAGGCAAGAAAAAATGTTCCCCAACAGGGTACTTAGCTTTAAGATGACTTCGGTACTGAAAACACAGGAGCTGACCGACCGGCACTTGCGAACTGCTTCTGCTTCGGGCACCGCGCAGCAAGAAAGACTGGGGAAGATGGCGTCGGCCGATGCCTTTATACTCCAGCCGTTGTGACATCAGAGAGGAGGCGACACCAGCCGACGCCGGACCCAGACTTTGGAATTCGGCCGACCGAGGGCTGCCTGAGGCAGGACAACCCATATGTTATGACTGCAGTTGCATTCTTGAAGGGCATCTGTGAAGGATACAACGAAAACAGACTGTTATCCTCTGCAACTGCAGAACATCAAGGTTTTCCTGCATCTGCTGCACAGCCAAATAACAAGCTAACAGCCAGCTATTTTGACACCACAAGATGAATAAATCTAACCTTTATTATTCTGTATCAATGCTCACATGCTTTCTTTGTCAGTAGACAAAAAAGCTTCACCATATTTTACTATCATATCTATGCATTTTTTAGTTTTATTTTTAACTACTCTTGTATAACATCCCTTTAATTTTCAATCACCAGGTTAGACAATTTTAGCACCTACATTCCAGCATGCAAGACACTTACAAAAGATGAGAAAGCAAAGTGAAAGAGTTGTTTTCAATATTAGTGGCAACAGTTTGCAGTGTGCAAAGTCTAGAGTTAATATGGGGTCTGAAAAAAGCAGTCTCTATGGCAACAGCAAAGATAAAAATTCTTAACATGAATGGGTATTCACTGATGTAATTGTAGGCTTTTTTTACCACTGCACATTCATTTTGCTGGATGAATACAATGTTTAGCCTTGAGTCGTCCTTACATAAATGCCAATCAATGAATACAATTTTAAAATTCATTTGGCTAAAACACTTGCTATATCTGACCTCACCATTGACCCCATTTCTAAGCACTCTATTTGTCAAAACACTGAAACCTCAAAATAGCAATTCTTGGTGGCCTAAATAGAGAAGGGAGCTCTGTGCAAATGCAATTTTCAGTTTTGTTAAATTAAATTTCCCATAAAGCTACCAGAACGGGTTGATAATCAGTACCTACTTTCTGCAGAATGCTATTCATATGCATTCTTTTCTTACACTTCTATGGCCACTAAAGATACCTTGCACAAGCACAATTGCCAAACAGGCTGAGCTCATCATCCTGCAGAAATTCACTGAATATCAGTCTTGAGAGGCCTGTTGAAAGTGATGCTTCCTGTACTACAAAAAATAGATTAGCAATACACTTTATACTGAATGGATCAGTCTACTTTTATTTCTGTTAACTGTTTAAAAACAGCTTTTACAACTAGTATAACTAATAATTCAAGTCATTACAGTCAAAGTACACACCGAAAACGTTAAAGAAAAAAAAAATGAAATCCTAATCTTTTTCTACTGCATTAATGAAACTTTGCTTATTAATGGCAGGTGCCTATACCGCAAAATGGCCTAATGGGGTTACAGTGCTAATATGACTGCTTTGCAGCCAGGGCTTTTGCTTCACTGAAACTAACTGCACTGAAACACATAACATACTTTGGTGAGCTGAATATTAACTGCAGTTCTCTTCTCTTCTATGACTTTTAATCAAAATGTTGTGCCTTCCTGCCTTTTTGATTATGTTTGTTTATTGGAATGCCGTCCTTCATGTTATTACATAACATTTTAAGGTATATTGAAGGTTTAGTTTGAAAAGAATAGGTGGTTTAATATTTTTATGTAGACTCACTACTGCATTTCCAAAATGCATTATCTAACTGAAGGATGAAGTCTGTTGTCTCAAACCTACAAAAAGTACAAGTCTTCAAGTACTGTCTTAACAACATTTATTGAACACAGAGCTAGAATCAGTTATCTGTCTGTGTGGGTGTTTTAAGTTGTAAAAGTCTGTGGTATTGCTACCCCTCCCTAATATGAAGTACGTTCATAGGTAGGTAACTAGGCTATCTGCCCAAGGGCCTAAGTAAACCTAGCCAACAAGGTTCCCTGGCTTATGCCACCCAAGAAAGTTAACTTCCTGTACCCCTGTAGAGCAGAGCCCCAGAAGTGATCCTTGGGGTGTATTTCCTATTTCCCATCCACTCATCAAGATTTTTCTTGAAGAGTGCTAATGAGGAACTTTGCTTTACATAGATGGCTAGCTTGTTCCAGATTATAGGAAGTCTCTGTGACAGGAATCTATCCCTCCTGCATGTCCTGTTTATTGTAGTGACAAGGTTTAGGTCCCTAGAGCATGTAGCTTGGAGGGATTGGGATTTCTTAAGGTGTAGCATGTCCAACAGCTCTGGGTTTAACATAGCTTTATATGTTTGGCAGAGATCTCCTAGGAGTAGGCAATATGCTACAGAGTAAATCTGGAGTTTTTTGAGATGGTCAGTGTAGGGCATCTGTTTGAGGCCAGTAATTCTCTTTGTGAGGTACTTCTGTGGCCTTTCCAGCTGCTGCAGATGTCTTGTGAGGTACATTCCAAAAGGGGCGTTGTACTCTATAATGGGTCTAATGAGTGAAGAGTAGAGGGGAACAATGACCTCTTTTCCTGGATGAGAACCCTTTTGTGATGAGGTGTGCCACATAGAAGGATGTCCTGACTACTGTGGTGATGTGATTATCAAAGGAGAGACTACTGTCCACCTGGGTCCCAAGGTCTCTTATCACACATTCGATGTTAAGTAGACTGCCTTTTATGTGGTAGTTCATGGTTACATACTTTTTACCAAAGGGGATGACACTGCACTTTTTGGCATTGAGCTTGAGGCCATGCCTCTGATACCAGGCATCTGTCTCAGTGAGGCTCTTCTGTAGGATGTCCACATCATTTGGGGACTCTACTACGGCTCCTAGTTTGCAGTCATCTGCAAACTTTGTTAGCTGGAGGCCTTCTGTGTTAGCCTGCACTTCAGAGAAGTAGATAACAAACAGGAGATGTCCCAGGACTGAACCCTGTGGTACTTCACTTGTCAGTGGTTTGAAGTTAGATTTGGAGTCTGCAACTTTTAGAGTGTGGGTTCTCTCAGTGAGCCAGTTGGCAACCCATCTTGTGACGTAGGGATTTATACCTAGTTTAGTGGGTTTAGCTATAATTCCAGAATGGGGATGGTATTGAAAGCCTTGGCGAGGTCAGGATAGGCTGTGTGAACCACCTTACCCTCATCTACGGCTTTGGTGACTATCTCAAAGAAGTCGATCAGGTTCAGAAGTCATGATCTGACTTTAACAAACCTGAACTGGGTGGGGTCCAGAGTTTGGAGGTTACCAATGTCTTTGTTTAGGACTTCCATGATGATACATTCCATGGCCATGCAGACCAGGCTTGTCAGGCTAATAGGGCAACAGTTCCCAGGATCAGTGGTGGCTCCCCCTTTGTGGAGTGGGATATCTGTTGCTGAGTGCCATTCAGTGGGCACAAAGCTTGATGTGAGACTATGATTGGACATGGTGCTTAGGTGGGGAGCCAGTTCTTTCTGAAGGTCATGTAAAACGCGGCCTGGGATGTTGTCTGGTCAAATGGATGCTGTGTTTTTGGTTTTAGAGAGTGCAGATTTTACCTGCATAGATGTGATTAAAGGGACTCTGCATTCTTCCTGTATAGATATGGGCCCTTTAGGGGGTGAGAGGGGGGTAGTTAGCACTGAACCTATCGCCAGGATGTTAGCAATATCAATTGGTTCTGTAATTTTCATACCATTGTGCTGCAACTCATAGCAGATCTGGGTGTTGCCATTGAGATTCTTGACATAGCTATAGAATGCTTTGTGGTTGCCCTTAGAATCAGTGGCGATTTTGTTTTCGTAGCTAGCTTTGGAGGATCTTATAAGGGATCTCAGCTTCTTACTGAGGCTGACCAGACAGCTCTTCCACTCATGGGATTTTACTCTCTTTTGCAACAGTTTCTTCCTTCTGTTGTAGAGTTTGTTTATGGCAGGGAACCACCAGATTGGCTTCCTTTTTTTTGGATAGTGTCTTGGTTCTGTTTGAGATGGCACGATCCATGCACTCGTGTAAGTGCTTATAGAGTGCATTTGTGTAGGATTCAACAGTCGTAACTGTACTGTCCATCTGCATGGGTGTCATGAAGTTATAGCCTGGTAATGCAGGGGTGCTCTCTAGAGCCTTGAACCAGGTCTCAGTCACTGCACAGATATCGATGTTCTCCATTTTAAGGAGTGATTGCATTTTGAGATTTAGACTTCTAGCACTGAGTAGCATTACCCTCAGTTTTTGCTTGCCTGTTCATGTTACGGTGGTGAATTTGTCATTTGAAACTTGCCTAAAAAAATGTCATAGCCAATTTGAGAAATCCCAGAAAACAATACCTTGAGGTTTCATAAAAGGCCAAATGGTGTGCAGCAGAGAAATTGAAGGGGTTTCAGACAAACAATTTTCTGTATGGAGCACTGAAAGGGTTGGATTAAAAGGAAGGCATGTACTTTCTAATAATAAATAAAAATTATCTGGGTGATGCTGCCCTTTAAAATCATGAATGATATCCTCTTTAAACATTTACAAGCACAGCCGGATCATGGTCAAATGGGGCCCTAGGCAGGATAATGGATCATGGTTCCCTTGCGCGCGCGCACACACACACACCAGCCCCCACAGCTGTTCCAGTGTTCCATGACTTAGCCATTTCTCACCAATTACCATAAACACTGTTTAAGCCTCTCAAGTGCATACTATTTTCTTCTTTACTTCTAAAATGATTACATGTATTTGGATTTAATTTAAAATGTGTACATCAAATTTTACTGCACAAACACTGATAGACACTTGCTAAAAAAAAAAAAAATACAGTCTCAATGAAAACAGACTTAGCATTAACTGTAAACTTCTCTGCGCTTGAAACTCACATTCACTGAAACATCAAACACAAATTCAAAGAAAATGCATCGGGCCAGTGCAGGATAAAGCTATTTTGAAACCATAGGCCCCCTGCACACATTTTTAGGACAAAGCAGACATACGTGTGTTCTTTGACTCTCCTTACTGATTGTATTAAAATATATTCCTTGTGTAATACAGCACCACTTGTTAGTGTGTTTTAAATTTATAGTTTTGGATATTTTTCAGTAAATTCAGTGCCTGCTGTCACTGAAGAGTAAATTGGCTAGGTTACGGTAAAAAATTGGTAGTTGGTAATATTGCAATAGGATGAAAAACAGACAACGGGCTCATAGTTACTGGGCATCTCATCCAAAGGAGAACACAATCAGGACTGCAGCACCCCCCCCCCCGTCCCCCAAAAAAAAAAAAGTACAACACAGCATCGGCAAGGCAATCCATCTGCATGGTGCGGGAGTAGAACATGCAGCCTTCTGCATCAAAAGGAAGTATGCGACCTGTTGTGCTACTAACACTGCTTTCAAATTCTATAGCACAGTGACAACCATTTGCTAAACAAAACAGTTGCACATTGATGAGCATGAGCAGCAATAAACTTCTCTTCCCTTGAAGCTCATAATTCCTTGAAAATCCACTGAAACTCAGAATTCCTTCAAAATGCACTGAAACTCAACTGCTTGATAAATATCACATATACATACACTTTAAGTAGTCTGGTAGTTGGTGCAGAGGATTAAGGTCTTGTCTCCTGTAACTAAGGTATAGGGTTTGAGTCTGAGCAAATTAAATAACCTGCTATCCCTAAGTAGGGCATTTTACACTTACACACTTACCTTCCATAGTAATTCTGCAGGGCAAAAGCAGATATAAATTCTATGTCCAGAAGAAATGTTTCTTATGTTTCACATGTAAACTCTGTGCACAAACATGGAATAGAAGAAAGAGCAGATGTGTTTTTGTCAATGCACACACAGACACAGAGCATTCTTGAAGAAAACCGCCCTTAAAGAAAAAATGAAATTTTTCTTTTTAATTAAAAAGTAAACGTTGTGGCAGCCCCCCTCTGGCCAGCGGGCTCCCTCCCAGCCAGCAAGGGCTCCTTCCAGCCAGTGGACCACAGGTGACTACCTAGGTCGATTATTGCTGGATCTGGCTCTGCTCTCAATGGTCTCTGATTCCATTCTAATTCTAGGTCATCATTTTGATTTGCTCCTCCTAAAATCTATAACTTTTCAATAGAAGGTGGTTGTCTGCAATCAACACAAAGCAGTATCATTCATTAACGCCACAAACTTCGTATTTCAGAAAAATTAAATTAATTTCATACACTTACCATAATGTCAGACTTTCATAGTCCACATCCTCTTACTTCAGTATTAGGACTGGTATGCCAAAGGCAACAGTCGCTAGTCGCTTAGTATCATTAAGACTTCTCCAAGCTAAAGAACAGCTCTTCATTTACCCTAGCTGCAATAACATTCCACATCTCTCCAGACTGTACAGGCTTCTCAAGGAAATTCCTCCAGCTCTCCAGATTACACAGGCCCTCAGAGACATTCCTCCAAATCTCACTGCAAGGGATAATTTTTACTAAGATATGGGTATGGGGGGGGGGGTGAAGTGCATAGGCGTGGATCATGGAGATCTCTAACATTATAGTAAATACATAACTTTCATTTCTTAAAAGTGAGTTCTTCCGCTCTCACCTACTACATTTGCAGCAAGAAGTTTGCTACAGTTTAAATAATTTTTTTAACACTAAAATCTATGGAAGGAACACAGAAATGGGACCAGAATGACTAGGGCTGTGGAGTGGGGCATGTCATGTATCTGGCTACCTGGGTGGTGTGCCAGTAAACAGAACGGACTTTTTTTTTTCCCCCATTCAGCTGGAGAACTAGGGGTGGGGTGCAGAAAGCCATAGACTGGGTACTGTCTTCAGGAAGAATCCTACAACTTTTGCAGGAGTCACTTTTTTTTTTCTTCACTTGAGCTGAGGGGGGTGGGGTGCAGGCTGGTGGACCGACACAGGGCATAGGTTGAGCCAGCTATGCTGTCAGTAGTAGTAATTTCAGATAAGGGCCTGGTTATAGGTGAAGCACCAAACAGAAAATTGTCCTCACTGGTTAACATTAGATTTCTTAGTTGCAGGATTTCTTATCTTCTTTAGTGCCTGCTGCATGCCCTCATGAAAAAGGCACATAAGCTATTAGAACTGAATCATCCAGGCAGTCAACTAAAGTTGTTTAATATTAGGGTGCATCACACATTTTCCCCATCTTGTGCGAGTAGACCCAATATGTAAGGAAACTTGTGGCAATTGCCTGTGGCCATTACCATAAGAAGAGAGCCAATGCTGTCTGGCCTAAAACGGAGTCACCACAATAATTTATGAAGAGCTCTCCTGAATCCTCAGAATAAACCTAGATATCATTAGAAAGAGTGGAAATGCATACATTCTCAACCACAGGAATGAAAGTGCAGGTCTGCCTGCAAGGAAATCCTGGTGCAGAATTTATTTAGTTGTCTGTTTTGAATGAAGGCAAACAGATCTATTTCAGGTGTTCCCCATAACTGGATCCATTCCTGGAAGACCCCCCCCATTCAATCTCCATTCCAGAGGGTCTACCCTGATACTGCTCAGCCTTGTCTTTCACTATATTTTGCTCTGTGCTAATTCCCATGTCATCATAACCAGCCTACATACAGGGTAAGACCTGGTGCCCCCCTGTTTACTTATGTACCCCATCGCTGTCTGTAATCAACTGTACTGGTCCCAGGGACTACAGGTCATGAAAAGGCTCTATAGCATGGATCACAGCTAACATCTCTGACATTTATGTGCTTTGGTCTGTCTAAATTGTCCTAGAGGCCTTGCACCTTTACACTCATAGAAACTGCTCCCCAAGAAAAAAATGTGGCACCTTACTGCCTCCACCAATGCAGTTCTTTGTAGATAAAGCCCAAAAATAGAATCTGAAAATTCCAGAGGATAAGAATGCTGGGTTCACATTTTCTTTTAACACTGACTTCTTCTCATGTATACTCGACTAGTAACACCAAAAATAGCAGAACCAGATCCTCAGACTCGAGACAGAGGAGACAAACCAAACAATTAGAAAGCCAAAGATTTATTCACGATAAAAACTTGAATAAAACCAACACATGGAGCTCTAGTATACAGGGTTAAGCGCTTTCATCTGATACATCCCAGACTTCATCAGAACCAATTAGCTCCTTAATTACTTTACATTTATACCATTTTTGGCGCCAATAAATGTGTTCATTGAGTTATATTCATTAAATAACTTATACATTGTTGATCCTACAATATAATTTCTGTACAAATAGTGTGCAATTATAACTAAATCAGTTCTTTACAAATCTTTCTTTACTTCATGTATCAAAAATTCCAAATAGTTACAAAATATACTGAATAATTTGTATGAATGTAATACAATCTATGTAATACTACCTATAATGACAATTTAAGTATAGGAGAAAGAAAATGTTTGGATGAATTAATTCTAAATGATGAGATCAGAATAATGAAGCCCGATAACGGCGGAGGTATAGTGATTTTTGATAGTAAACTATACCAAAGAGAAATACATAACATACTATATGAATCAGGTAATTATGAACAGGTCTCCCTAAACCAAGTTAACATTGGGTATAGGCATATTGATTTAGCACTCGAGGAATATTTATTAGACAACAGAATCACTAGTGAGTTATACGACTATTTAAGAACAGAATACCCAATTATGGCACATATTATAGGGATACCCAAGATTCATAAAAAATATGGAAAAACCCCTGTTTAGACCCATAATATCAGGATCCAAATCCAAAACTTTTAAAATAGGTGTTACCATAGACCATTGGACGAAACAAATCTATACTAAAGTGGTCCATTTAGTAAAAGACTCATGGGATTTTTTGAGCAAGCTAACCACGGAAGTATGGGATGAGGACCTAACATTCCTTACAGTCGATGTACAGGATCTATTCTCATGCATACCAGCGACTATAGGTTTGGAATATTTTTACAACAGCTTGACAAAATATTCTGGTTTTAGTTGGGATAAAATTAACTTGATTATTGATATGATGGGTCTTGTTCTCAACCATAACTATATCTACCATTCTGGTGAACACTTGAGGCAGACACGAGGTGTAGCAATGGGGGCTTTTTGTGCCCCCATTTTTGCCAATATGGTTATGCTGGAGTGGGAAAACAAGTACATTTTTCCCAGTGAATTCTATCAATACATCAGGCTATACACAAGGTTTTTGGACTATGTATTTATTATTTGGAAAGGTCCAACAGATAAGATACCTCAATTTATAGAATATCTCAATAACACAACTGACTTTTTGAGATTTACTTTTCAATTTGATAAAACAGGTATAGCCTATTTGGATACATGGATCAGCAACACAGGGGTGGGTTTTGCCTCAAGGATTTTTAGAAAACCTACGTTCTCAAACGATTATATACATTACAGTAGTTGTCACCCCCCTCACATTTTTAAAAATGTTGTGAAGGGTCAGAGCATACGTGTTGCACGAATGTCATCCACAAGGGAGAATATGACAATTGAGTTGGATGTAGTGTACAAATTATTTCAGGATCGAGGGTACCCTATAGCTATGCTAGACAGTGTAATTTCGTATGTTAAGGCCCAATGGGGGCATAAATATGTTCCGTTATTGGGGAAAAGCATTGTGATTACCCCTAATACCAACATTGAACGAGATAGGAAAGTATGTGTGATAAAATTCAATCCTTATACAAATGTGGTTATTGAAATATTGAACAAACATTGGGAGTTGATTTCTAGTTCTGGTTCTATAGGTCATATAGTGGGAATGAATCCTAATACCGTATACAAAACAGGAAGTAATTTGAAAAGAATGTTAGAGTATGGAAAAAAGGGCTTTCAAAACAAGAGTAAGAAGGGTACCACCTGATGTGGAACATGTAATCAATGCAAATATATTAATTGCAATTTAAAAATTAAGATTGATAATGTCATAAGAACTATAGTGTATTGTAGAAATGGGAATTGTAATACCCAACGAATTGTATACATTGCTACCTGCTCTAAATGTTCTGCCTATTATATAGGCAAAACTGAGAGGAAATTTAAGACTCGTATCTATGAGCATTTGTACAGGATTAAGAAAGGAGACCCTAAGAATGCATTAAGTAAGCATATCATAGATAAGGGAAAGGATCATACTTTCACCTTTGCAATTATTGATCAGGTAGAGGTGGAAGATAGAGGTGGAAATTGGAAAACTTATTTGGCATGGGTAGAAAGTAAGTGGCAAATATGTTTGGATGCGATGACACCTCCTGGTATTAATGATAGTATTAGTTTAAAACCTTTTTTAGCTTTGAATTAATATTTTACCAGTTGACATGACTACCCTTTAGCGCCTACCATGGTCCGAACCTCTACAGCCATTAGTTTAGCCTTGGTACTTGATAGCTTCAAGAATCCTCTTTCAAACAGGGACTAGGTATATGGTATGCATTAGTATAGTGCCCCTAGTTTTTTATAGAAAATTGATGTCTGATTATTGTATTACATTCATACAAATTATTCAGTATATTTTTTTAACTATTTGGAATTTTTGATACATGAAGTAAGGAAAGATTTGTAAAGAACTTATTTAGTTATAATTACACACTATTTGTACAGAAATTATATTGTAGGATCAACAATGTATAAGTTATTTAATGAATATAACTCAATGAACACATTTACTGGCGCCAAAAATGGTATAAATGTAAAGTAATTAAGGAGCTAATTGGTTCTGATGAAGTCTGGGATGTATCAGATGAAAGCGCTTAACCCTGTATACTAGAGCTCCATGTGTTGGTTTTATTCAAGTTTTTATCGTGAATAAATCTTTGGCTTTCTAATTGTTTGGTTTGTCTCCTCTGTCTCGAGTCTGAGGATCTGGTTCTGCTATTTTTGGTGTTACTAGTCGAGTGCACTTGTTGTTTTACTTATTATTCTTCTCTTGTATAAGTTGGACGGAGGAATTATGATAACCACAGATGCCACTGCACACCAGAATCCTGAGATATTCTCTTGCTGAAGTCTCAGACTGATAAAAGAACAGGAAAGTTTCCAGATAAATATTTGCCTTTTCCTTTGTTGGGAACACCTTTGAAGAGAAGTATCTAGAAGGCACAAATGCAGTAAAATCCGAGGTGTGCACCATGTGCTGTGAGGACAGAACTCTGTCCAAGTAGCTGAACAACAAGTGAATAAAGTCACACTCTCAAGTCGATAAAATCCAAGGTTTATTAGTAGAAACCATAGAAACGAACTGCAGTGGTAAGCGCTTTCACGTTGTACCCAACGCTTCATCAGACCTCGGATTTTACTGCATTTGTGTCTTTCTTCTTCCATTGAGGGTGCTTTACCTGGCAAACCATTGGTTTTTTTTTTTTGTGTATCTAGAAGGCAGTCTAAAAGCACAATCCTGTGTGAGAAAGAAAGAGGACTTTTTTTTAACATTTATCTGGAATCCCAAATAAGAAAGGAGTGAAGAAAATTAGAAGTTATGTACCTACCATAACGTTCCATGTTAGTTGTCTTCTCTCACCTTCTTTCTTGCTGGATGGGTTCGGAGCCGATCCTCGGCTCCGACTCGGCACTTGCTAAGCTCGAGAGTCACTTTTACCAGCTCGAGGCAGCCCCATATCCCATGATGCAAGGCGGTAATTACCCAGATCTCGTTTGGTATCTAGAGGAAAAAACTGCCTACAAAAAACTTTCCACTAAGGAAAGAGGAACAAATAACCTAAAAAGGCTGTAAAGGGAAACCAGGTAATCAAGGCCAAGAAACTAACTGGTGCCCAAGGAAGAAAAATCTTCCAGAGAAAGAGGGAGATCAAGGTCTATCCAGGCAAGGGGGACAGGAGGGAGGGACGCAAGAAAGAAGGCGAGAGAAGACAACTAACATGGAACGTTATGGTAGGTACATAACTTCTAAATGTTAAGTAGTCAATCTCGCCTTCATTCTTGCTGGATGGGACCGCGTCCCTAGCACCTCTATCCTGGGTGGCTCAATGGAACAGACTCTTGAGAACTGTGGAACCAAAGCTTGCCCTGTCCCTGGAGGCCAAATCCAATTTGTAATGGGAAAGAAAGGTACGAGGAGTGGCCCAAGTGGCTGCTGCACAAATAGTATCTAAGGGTAGCCTAGCCTGAAAAGCTGTAGAAGTGGCTAGACCTCTTGTGGAATGTGCTTTAGGTTTTGAGCTGAGTTGTTTGCCCCTAAGTTGATAAATGTCAGAAATGGTGGAAGATAGTCATCTGGATATGGTCACTTTAGAAACAGGGAGACCTTTTTTATTTTCAGCATAAGAAAGGAAGAGTTGATCAGATTTTCTAAATTGCTTCGTTCTGTCCAAGTAATATCTGAGTTGGCGGTGAACATCAAGGTAATGTAATTTTTGTTCCGCCCTGTTAGAATAATTTGGAAAAAATACAGGAAGATCAATGGATTGGTTTAAATTTGTCTTAGAAGCAACCTTGGGCAAAAAGGATGGATTGGTTCTCAAGGATACTCTGTCCTTGTGGAAGACCAAATAAGGGGGACGAACAGAGAGGGCATGAAGTTCCGACACTCTTCTAGCCGAAGTAATGGCGACAAGAAAAATTGTCTTCCAAGAAAGAAACTTTAATGAACATGAAGCAGCCGGTTCGAAAGGGGGAAGTATCAAGGATGCCAGCACTAAATTTAGGTCCCACTGTGGTGGAGGATCCCTCACAGGGGGCTTTAGAAGGAACACCCCTTTAAGAAAGGCTTTACAAAGTTTGTGGGACATAATGTTGTGGTCTGCAAACCCGACATGAAAGTTGGAGATTGCTGCCAACTGAACTTTGACTGTGGAAGAGGAAGAACCTGAGTGAAAAATTTCCGCTAGAAAATCCAAGACTGACTGAACCGGGGCAGTAAAGGGATCTATGTTCTTATCATTCGCCCAGAGGGAGAAGCGTTTCCACTTACTAGAGTAAATCCTCCTGGTAGAGGACTTAAGAGAAGCTACTATGATGTCTCTAACGGGGTTAGAGACCATAGGAAGCCTGGCTAAGGAAGGAAGTGGAGCAACCAAGCTGTGAGGTTGAGGGAAGGAACGGACCGGTGCAGTTGACCCGACTGGTGGGTCAGAAGATCTGGTACTGGGTCTAGATGCCAAGGCTGAACCAAGAGATGGCGATGAAGGAACGGGAACCAAATTTGTCGAGGCCAGCAAGGGGCAATGAGAATCATTTTGGCTCTCAAAAACGGAGGCTTTCTGGAGTACCTGTGGAATCAATGGAAAGGGGGGAAAAGCATAAAGAAGTCCCTGGGGCCAATCTTGGGTAAGAGCGTCTCTGGGGGGATGGCCCGGAAGTGGGAAGAGAGAAAAGAAGTCTGGGCATTTGCTGTTTAGAGGAGTAGCAAAAAGATCGCAGCATGGGCGGCCCCACTTCTGAAAAATCTCTTCCACTATGGATTGCTTGAGAGACCACTCGTGAGGCATGAGTATAGCTCTGCTCAATCTGTCCGCTATTATGTTGGTTTTCCCAGGGATATGCGTTGCTACCAGAAACCGATGAGAGGAGATCGCCCATTGCCAAAGTCTGAGAGCCTCTCGACACAAGGGATAGGACTTGGTTCCGCCCTGCTTGTTGATGTACCACGCCACGGACATGTTGTCCGTGTGAACTGCAATAGTTCCTAAGGGAAGAAAGTCGTTGAGGGCTTGCAACGTTAAAAGCACTGCTCTCATCTCTAGGACATTTATGTGCAGGTGGTATTCGAACGGTTGCCACGTGCCATGAACCATCCTGCCCTGATAATGCCCCCCCCACCCGATCAGGGAGGCATCTGAAGTGACCGTGGCTACCAGGGCTGGGGGAACAAATGGCCTGCCCTGATGGAATAGAGGAGAGGAAATCCACCAGGATAGATGGTTCTTGCAGGTCTGTGTCACTAGGATCTTGTGAAGCATGGGAAGCTGCTGGAAGGACCATTGTGTGAACAACATCCATTGTAGAAGACGCATGTAAAAACGGGCCAGAGGAAGGAGTGTGATGGCAGCAGCCATGAGGCCCAACACTTTCAAAACCAGCCTGGCTTGTACCTTTTTGCTGGCAAGGATGATCCGAACGTGGTTTTGGATATCTAGGATTCTCTGACTTGTTAGGTTTGCTGACATCCGAGTAGTGTCTAGATTTGCGCCTATAAAGGTAATAGAATGGCAGGGCGATAAGGAGGACTTTTTGAAGTTTACCGAAATTCCCAATTGACTGCAGAGACATAGGGTGTAGTCTCTGGCTCGGATGAGTTGATGCCTGGTGGTGGCTGAGAGGAGCCAGTCGTCGAGATACGGAAACACCTGGAATTCTAGACGTCTCAGGTGAGCCGTGACCACTGCCATGCATTTGGTGAACACTCTGGGGGCTGTAGTGAGACCAAAGGGCAGGGCTCTGAATTGAAAATGACTGGTCCCCAGCCGAAAGCAGAGAAACCTTCTGGAGCGTCTGTGGATTTTTATGTGATAGTATGCATCCTGAAGGTCTATAGAGCACATCCAGTTGTCTTTGCCCAGAAAGGGCAAAATCGATTGAAGTGTGACCATCCGAAATCTCGCCTTTTTGACAGACTTGTTTAGTCTGCTGAGGTCTAATATTGGTCTCCAGTCTCCCATCTTTTTGGGGACCAAAAAGAACCTTGAGTAGATTCCGGACTCTAATTGATCTTTTGGTACTGCCTGGATAGCTCTTTTCCTTAGAAGATTTGACACCTCTAATCTTGCAATTTCCCTTAGACCGGGTGGTACGTCTGGAAGAGAACCTTTTTGAGGGAAGGGGCTTTCCTCGAAAGGAATTTTGTAACCCTCGGATATGATCGACGGTACCCATTTGTCTTGAGAAAGGGAAAGCCAGGCCTCTGGGTACAGTGACAATCTTCCCCCGACTGCCTCCAAGGGTGGGCAGTCGGGCAACACCTCAGGGATGCTGGAAGGGCTTGTCAGAGAGAGGCTCTCTGGAGCCCTGGTTCTGCAGACCTCCTCTGCCCCTAGGGCGGCGTCTGTTATTATTACCCCCTCTGCCTCTGGGAGTAAACTGACCACGTGCATCAGGCGTGACTCCTTGTGATTTCCGGAACCACATTTTCCCTCCCTTCTGACCTTTGGGGTAAGGTCTAGAAGGAGTGGAGAAACGTACTCCTACGGCAGAAAGAGTCTTGCCGTCTTGCTCACACCTGGTCAACGTATCCTTCACCTGAGGGCCAAACAAAGTTGACCCATCAAAGGGAGAGTTTGTGAAGGACGCCTTAAAAGGGTCTGCAAAATTAGAGCCGCATCCAGGACTGGCATCTGAGAGCCACTCCTGTGCCTGCAGCTCTACTCGCCCCATCGGCTGCATAAGAAATGAGCCACATGGAGGAGTTGGTTATGGAGTTAAGGATTCCCAGCTGAGAGGCAATCTTTTCCTGAGCCCCTGCTGCTGAAGGATCCTGTACTACTTCACCTAATTCTTTAAGGATGTCCCTTTGAAGTCTGGTGAAGTGACATAAATAATTCAGCGAATGCATAGCAAAGGTCGCTGAGGAAAACATCCGCTTACCATACCTGTCCATAGTCCTGGACTCTTTGTTAGGAGGATGGACTGGTATGGAAAGATCTGCAAATTCCTTCTTAGTGGCGGCCGCCACCACCATGGCATCAACCGGGACACCTTTAGTAAGAAACTGCTTTTCTGCGGGGGCCGTAATAAATTTTGAAGGTCTCCTAGGGACTGGTTCCACCGAATCAGGAGATGCCCACGCCTTTTGAGCTATAACCATCATGAGAGTGTCGAAAGGCGGAGACACCCAGGAGGTGGAGGGTCGAGATCCAAACACATCCAGGTATACCGATTCATCCTCGGAGGGGTTAATGGAGGGCCAGTTCCCCCTCTGTTTCAGGAGCTCAAGGATGTCTGAAAAGGAGACATCCTCAGAGGGGGATCTTGGGGACCCCTCCGACTCATCTAAATCAGTATCCGAGGTTGTAGACTCAGGGGAGTCTAAATGCTTCCTCTTGCAAGTCCTCTTACGCGGGGGTTCACCTGAAGGATCAGGAGAAACCTCGGAAGAGGAAGTTCTTTCCAATGGGGAGACCTGGGGCGAAGGATCTCTGGGTCCGGGAGCAAGAGAACGGGAAGAGGCATCTACAGGCACCGTAGAGGGAGGAGCTAAAGGAACCGACTGCTGGCTAAGCTCTGGGGCTAGCACACTCATCACCTCGAAGGCTCCCCTCCCAGGGAGGGCCGAGAGATCCCGCTCCGAAGAAACAGGGATTCCCGGTCCCACCGAAAGGGAAGGCTCCGAAGCAGATGTCGGGGCCGAGCTCACCAAGGCCGAAGCCCCGAGAGGGAGAACGGGGTCGGACAAGGGTCCGATGCCACTCGCCCCCTCGGAACCGACCAGGGAAGCCCGACACCCAGATCCCTCCAAGGAAGGTCTCAAGGAGGAGATAGGAGTCGAGGACGACGGAGCCGAAAGGTGTGGCATCGGCTCCGAAGCAGCAACAGTCACGGTACCGATAATCTCCGGCTCCGAGCTCTGTAGGAGAGTCGAAGGAGGAATTTCAGGGGGATGTAGAATAGCTGACGTCTGATGAGACGGGCTATGGAGCATCTGGGCTAGTGCCTGTGACTTTAATAGCCTACTTACCACTCTCTCTAAATCGTGGTCTGAAAGCCTGGAAGACCTCGATGATCGGCTCTGATGGCTCCGCTCCGAAAGCAAGGGAGAGTCTGGAGCCGAGTGAATAGATTCCAAAGAAGGAGATCTAGACCTCTTTTTTTGACGGAGCCATCGGAGCCGAAGAACGTTCGGCTCCAGGCGGAGCCGACAAGTTGTCGGCTCCGAGAGGAGACAAAGATATCTCGGCTCCAGCCGGAGCCGAGACCTGCTTCGACGCAGGGGTGTCGGAGCCGGACGGAGCCGACACCGGTGCCAAAGCCAAGGTATCGGTGCCGATGATGATCGGCGCCGACATAGGGGCCTCCAACAAGGAAGGATCTGCTCCGGACGGAGACGATGTCGACTCCGGCGGAGTCGGAACCAAGACCACAGACTTGGACACCGAAGCCTGGGTCTTGGAAGGTTTAGAGGACTTCCCGGAGCCGAGTTTAGCCGGGGAGCTCTCTGGTTTAAGTAGACCCCTAAGGATCAACTTATTCCTATGTTCCTGCAGGACTCTCTGGCTAAAAGAATGACATATAGCAAAGGAGTCCTGCAGGTGTAGGGGTCCCAGGCAATAAATACAAGAAGTGTGATCGTCTGTCAGAGACATCTTCTGACAGCATGAGTCACACTTCTTGAAACCTGAGACCCTGGTATCCTTAGACATATCTTGGTGTTTAAACACACACACACACCAATCAGTCCAACCAAGATACTAACACTAAAAAATATTAAACACAACTAACAAAATTAGTTATTAATTATAGAGACACAACACACACACACACACCCGAGGGAAATCCTGACAGGAACTGTGAGGGTGGGAAAGGCCTAAGGCCCGAAAAAATTAACTAAGGGAACTAGTGAAAAAGGGATATGGAGCTAAGTGAATACACTGAGGTTGTAGAAAGAAGACTAAAAGGACCAAAAATTAGGTTTTTTAAAGTCTTAAACCTGAGCAAAATCTAGAAAATTATCACTTACCAGGAGCTGGTAAAAAGGATGACCTCATTAGCGAAGCGGCAAACGAGATCTGGGTAATTACCGCCTTGCATCATGGGATATGGGGCTGCCTCAAGCTGGTAAAAGTGACTCTCGAGCTTAGCAAGTGCCGAGTCGGAGCCGAGGATCGGCTCCGAACCCATCCAGCAAGAATGAAGGCGAGATTGACAACTTAACATCTGGGTTTTTGTGGCCACTTGTTTAAAGTAGGTTGTGAAATGAATCCATTTCTCTGGCGTGAGGAAAGCCATCTGGGAAGTTGCATTCAAGCTTGCTCCCAGGAATATAATTTGTTGACAGGGTACCGGGTATGATTTCTTTTGGTTTACGGTGTACCCCAGACAAGTCAGTACCCTTTGAACAAAGGCCAGATGATTCAAAAGTATGTCCTGGCTTTCTGCTTGAATTAGACAATTGTCTAGGTATGGATATATTTGAATATTTCTTTACCTGCAAAATGCAATGACTGGAGCTAGGCACTTTGTGAATACCCTGGGTGCAGTAGATAAGCCAAAGGGCAGTGCAGAGAACTAATAGTGCATGTAGCCTGCTTTGAAGCGTAGGTATCTTCTGCAAGATTCCCTGATTGGGATGTGCAGGTATGCTTCTTTTAAATCTAGTGTTGCCAACCATGCATCTTTGCCTAGCATAGGAAGCAGCTGGTGAAGAGTCAGCATTTTAAATTTTAGAATCACCAGAAAGGTGTTTAGAGTGGAAAGGTCCAGGATAGGACGCCATGTATTGCCTTTTCTGGGTACCAGGAAAAGTCTTGAATAGAAACCTTATCCCTTTTCCTCTTCTGGTACCAACTGAATAGCCCCCATGCTTAAGAGAGAGTACTTGATTTTGGGCCACTGCCCACTGATTTGGGGGTAAATCTGGCCATCCTCTTTGTGTTTGTAATGTGTGGAAGTGAAATCTGTATCCTTGGGACACTATATTTAAAAAACATTTGTCCTGGGTAATGAGTTCCCAGTTTTTAGCCTGCAGACCATTTTTTCCACCTAAAGGAGTATTCAGTTGGGAAGTGCTTGGAAGTTTTAAAGACAAGTAATTGAGACAGTTTTCCATAGGGGGGAGTCTTACTACTCCCAGATTTGGGTGTGGAAACCCCCCACTGCTAAGTCTTGTGTGTCCCCTGGGACTGAAACCTAGGGTTTCTGCTGTGTCTTGGTTTGGCTTGAGAAGACCTGGAAGGGGCTGGAAAGGACCAGTGCCTACTAAATCTAGGAGGCTGAACTTGTAATAAATCTTTAACAGTTTGCATAGATTTAGCTTTATCTTCCATCTTTTTAAGAACTTCTACAGCCTTGTTGCCAAACAGGCGGGCCAAATTTAAGGGAGCATCCAACAGTTTAGCTTTAACATGATCAGGCAAAGATTGCTCCTTAAGCCAGTCATGCCTTCTGAGTACCGACCCAGTAACAGCAGCCCTGCAAGAGTCCTCTAACGAATCAAATCCATATTGCAAAGTATGTTTTCCAACCTGTTCAACAGAATGCATTGTTGTATCTTTCGGCTTTTCCCAGTTAGGGGTCGCCACAGCGGAACTCCGGTCCGCTAATGACTGGCAGTAGATTTTTACGTACCGAGTTGCCAGCCCTGACGCACAACCTTCAACGAAGGTACGCACATTCACGCATGTCTCCACACAGAAGACGCTTTAGCTGAGAATCGAACAGGACAACGTTTTACTGTGAGGCGACAACGCTACCGCAGCACCACCACCGCAGTTCAACAGAATGCATTAAATCCTGTAATTCTTTATTTTCAGCACAGTCAGGAATCAACATAATTTTCTGTTTACGTAATCCAATAACATGTTGTTGATACTTTAACATATGAAACTGGCAGTTTAAAGCCCTAATGGCCAAGGTTGCAGAAGTGTAAACCTTCTTACCCCATCTATTCAGTGCCCTGGAGTTTCTATCAGAAGGGGTAGGATTTTTAGCAGTAGAAGCCTTAATGCCCTTGGGTCCCTGTGAAATAGTCTCTGGATCCGCAATAGGATTTTTAAAAAGGAACTTGTGTGAATCAGAAACCCTCTAATATCCGTCAGGTTTTCTGGGAGCAGGAGGCAAAAAATCAGGGGCCAAACTAGATTCCGAAAAGACATCGTCAACAATGTCTAGTATAGAAGGAGCAGCTAAAGGCCTATGCTGAGGTAGGAGTAAGAAATCACTAAAGCCTCTTTTTTTGAATCAGAAAAATCCTGGCTTTCCCAGTGGAAATGCTCCCTTAGAGTATGTAAGGTTTCACCAAAAGAAAAATCCTCTGGAAGGGAAGCAGAGAGAATAGAGTCCTCTGCATCAGAATCCTCATAAGTAGATAAGGGCAAATCCAGATCAGAAGAATCAGAAAAATAAGAATCCTGGTCAGAAGATTCATAAACAATTTCAGTCCTAGGTCTCTTAGAAGGAGGAGGTTGGCTTCCCCTGATTAGAGTTATAAGATCTTGAGCCATTCTTAACATTTGTTTTTTTAGGCATAGAGGCCTGAGCTTGCGGCCTGGGCGTCAGTTTCTTAGGCATGGTTCGAGATTTAGGCCTAAATGAAGAAGGAGGTATCGGTTTAACATGCAAGTCGGTAGGCCTGAATACACCCTCAGAAGCCGGTGCCTGCACAGCAGCTCCGGACCCATCCAAGGTAGAGACATCCACAGGTTCCACAGTTGAAGCATTTCGTGGCATACCGGACTCCGAATGGGTCTCAGTAGAGGCCTGCTAATCAGAAGTAGCGGGTATCAAGGGCTGAGAAAGCACCTCACTGAGTACCGGTGAACTGGCGACTGGCTTAGGAGAAGCGTCATCGGCAGTTTTGGACCTCGGTGACCTGTCTCTGTCTTTATCTTTGCAGTTTTTCAGAATCCCGGTAGTCAGGTGACTAACCAAGGACATTTCTTGATAATTAAAGCGAGAACCGAAATATTTAGAGGTGAAAATATACCGATGACAGAGAGTGCGTGGATTAAATAAAACACAAAACTGACAGCAATGTACGTCATGGTCAGGGCCTAGGCAAGGAATACAGTACAAATGAAAATCTTTGTGAGGTATTTGCTTTCCACAAGTAATGCAATTATTAACTTTTACTGACATCTTTAAGGAGCAAAAACAAGTTTCCCCAATGGGGTACTTAGCTTTAGTTGAAGACTTCGGAGTCAGCCGACCGGCACTTGCGAACTGCTTCTGCTTCGGGCACCGCACAACAAGAAAGACTGATGTAATGGCGTTAACTACATGTTTTATAGCCCTGACGACCTGACGTCATGGAAGAAGGGACAGCAACTGATGCAGGACCCAAGACTTTGTTAATCAGGCTGACTGAGGGCTACTGCAAGCAGATACCCCCAAATGTAATGACTGCAACAGTGAAACATGAACATTAATTTTTTCTCCGAAAAATAGAATTAGTGGAAGGTTTTCCCAAACAGGGAACTCTTGTCTGCTCACCATCGAAGGATTACCAGCTGAGCTACAGGGCCTGCTGAAAGAGTGCCCTTCACTGGCAAAAAAGCTCTGAAGCGTTTTGTGCTCCAACTGTTGTTTTTATATGGAGCTCTGCTTGAGCTCCTAATAACTTTAGCACATGGAAGGAGTCCTTCAGCTTTGTAAGCTGGTTGGTCACAGAAGGTAGGACACAGCTTAGGCCACTGCAACAGTGATCTATGTATTAAAAATCAAATATTTTTCAAGTAGTTCAGACTTAATCAAGTACTCCTTAGTACAACAGTGAAATATTCTCATCTTTTCTGCAGATAATTTTCCAAAAATGAAACCTCCTGCTCTGACTCAAAACAGATTTCAGCGTGCTTGTGGTAAAAATAAAAAAGCAAAAACTATTATACATAAAATATTTTTTTCAAAATCAATACAGTAAAGAAATGGAAAGGTTAACTCTTTCCAGTCTAGCAGTTAGTGCAGAGGACTGAGGCTATGAAGCTGCTAATGAGTTGCTTCCTGTAGTCCAGGTTTTGATTCCTTCATTTTCTGTTTGCTTGCTGTATAACTCTGAGCAAGTCACTTAACCAGACAGTGCTCAGGGAAATTGAGAAACTTTGGTAAGCTCCTTCGTGTTCTCTGACTGCATGCTTAATAACTAGCCGAGATATTCAGCAAACTCATCAACCTTTTAAAGAAGTGCCCCTTTTGGATTCTATTTTTTGTCTTCAATTAAAAGAAAAATTATGAATATATTTTTCAGAATCACTTAAGTTCCAAACTTGGAAAAATGGCACTTTTTCAAATGTTTTTAATTACAGTTAAGATTAATATAAAGTATTTGCACTGGCTGCTGTTCATGGAAACAGTCCGCCAATACCCAGCTCCTTGGTTAAGCTATGTACAGGTTACCTGTCTGGGTACCTGTGCATTTGAAGCATCGAGTACTCTTCTTCCCACTGAGCTGAAAGCACTTCCCACCAGTTTATTTGTTGTCTGCAAGTTGATTGGGACAGTCTGCGGAGGATCTGTGCTTGCTGTTTTCTGTCCATTTATGTGTGCTGTAACCATGGTGACAGGATTCTTTGCTGGCAACACTGAAATTGCTATGCTCTGACTCGGGGACTTTATGAGTGGAATAGGTAAGGTGCCCCCGATAGGACAACTTCGTACTGCAACCTTCTGAAATGTGAAAAGAGAAAAATTGTTTAACAACTCTTTGTCAAACACAAAACTACACATTAATTTCCCATGATGAATGTTACTGGAATAAGTACAGAAGATTCTACAATGACAAGTTAACAAAAAGAGTTATGTACTTACCATAACTTGGAATCTGTGCTATCTAGCGTCATTATTCATGACGGATGTGTCTTGGATCTGACCTCGGATCAGAGCCAGCAACTGAAAGGACAGATCCAGAGCTCAAGCTCCTCCCCTTCCCATGATCCCTTACTACCCGCAATCCTCAGATCGAGTTTGTTGGACAGAGAGAAAGAGGCAGTGACAATTGCCTATAAACTGAAAATTCCTAAAGAGAAACATCCCTCCACATCTACCAAATCTCCAGAAGGAGGATGGGAATGTGATGAAAAATGACGCTGGATAGCACAGACTCCAAGTTATGGTAAGTACATAACTCTTAATCTGATGCTATCTGTCTCATTATTAATCACAGATGGGCAAGAGTCCCCAGCTACTATGAATCCTGGGAAGCCTCAGGGAAGGATATGCCAAAACAGAAAGAAATCAAAGGAAGCCCTTTTCCTAGACACCAAATCCAACTTATAATGCATAACAAAGGTGTGCAGGTTAGACCAAGTATCAGTGGTGCAAACCTCATCCACAGAAAGTTTTGCCGAGAAGGTAGAAGATGTGGCTACCAACCTAGTAGAATGAGCTTTAACTGGTCCGGAAAGATCCAGGCACCTGCTTTCGTAAATGTAAAAAATACAGTTGGCAATCCAACATGAAACAGATACCGTGGAAACTGTTTGACCTTTCCTGGCCTGAGAGAAGGCAACAAAGAGCTGATTGGACTTCCATAATTCTTCAGTTCTCTTAAAATAGATACGTGGCTGTGTATGATTAGACGATGCAACGTATATACCCGTTTATTAGAAAAATTGGGAAAAAATCCAGGAAGCTGAATAGATTGGCTAAGATCAGTCTCCGAGGTGACCTTAAAGATGAACGAAGGATTGGTCCTGAGAGATACCCTATCATAGTGGAACACCATGAAAGGGGGATTAATGTTGAGAACCTGCAACTCAGAGACCCTCCTGACCAAAGTAATATCCACCAAGAAGGCCATCTTCCAGGACAGGAATTTAAGATCACAGGTTGCTGAAGGCTCGAAGAGCTTCTTCGTCAAAGACTGCAACACTAGAGTGAGATCCCATGAGGGGAGGGATCCTTGAAAGGAGGCCTGAGGAGAAAGATCCCTTTGAGGAAGGCCTTACACAGCCTGGAAAAAAAACGTGAGACTTTCATTCAAATAGAAGTTAGACATGGCCGGCAACTGGAGCTTGATCATAGAGAAACTAGCCCCTTTGTCAAAGAGAGAGATCAAGAACAACAAAATGTCAGGAACAAGGGCTAAAAATGGATCTAGAGTGTGTTTTTTAGCTCATTTAGCTCAAATAGAAAATATATTCCCTTTACTGGAATATACCTTCTTGGTAGACTGCTTCTGACAGGCCAAGATAATACTCTTAACTGAAGAGGGAAACCTGGACTGGGAAAGGATCACTGGAACTGGGGGAACTATGTGGTCAGAAGAAGAGATTGGGAAGAGGAAGCCCCCAAGGATGGGAAATGAGATCCGGAAAAGGATTCAATATCCAGAGCAGATATTTCAGATAAGACCAAAAGAGGGAGAACCATGCCTGGTGAGGGCAAAAGGGGGCAATGATGATGAGAAGAGTCTTCAGACAATGGGCGTTCTATAAGACTTTGGGGATAAGAGGAGTTGGGGGTAAGAATATAGAAGTCCCATGGCCAATTGTGGACCAGAGCCTCCCTGGGTGAGGGCGACTCCCCCAACAGGGGAATCAGGGCAAAGTGGTTGCTGCATTTGTGGGTTGTCCAGGGAGGCAAAAAGATTGCAGCAGGGAAACCCCCAATGGTTGAATATCTGACATGCCCCTGACGGATTCAGGGACCACTCGGGATAGATCTGCTGAGTTTGTCGCCTAACATGTTGGAACTGCCGAGAATGTGTGTTGCAAGAAGAAAGCACCTGGAAGACATTGCCCATTCCCACACTCTCATGACCTCGCTCTGAGGATAAGACCATGTTACCCCCTGCTTGCTTGATGTACCAGACAACAGCCATGTTGTCCGTTTGAACTGTTATAGTCCCAAGAGAGAGACACTGCTGGAAAGCTTGCAACATTAGAACTGCTCTCATCTCCAGGACATTTATGTGCAATTTGCTCTAGGGGGACCACGTGCTTTGAACTGTCTTTACCCAAAAATGCCCACCCCACCCCAACAGAGAAGCGATTGTGGTCACCGTGGCCTTGGGTTAGGGAAGACAGAAGGGTCTGCCTAGTAAGAGATCATGTGCTTGTAGCTAACAAGCAGGGTGACGTCTGCACACCTGAGAAATCCAGATAGTCATGGACATAGGATGAAAGTGAGCAGGCCATTGTACCGCTAGGGTCCACTGCAGAACCCTCATATGAGATCTGGCGAGAGGCATCAACTGGATAGCTGCCGCCATCAAACCTAGCTCTTGCAAGATCAGGTGGACCGTGGGACGATCCAGATCCAGCAACTGATGGACTTAGTCCCGAATGATCTGAACTCTGTGTAGGGGAAGTGCTGCAGTCTCTGAAAGAGTGTCCAGAAGGACCCCAATAAACTCTAGGTTCTGACATGGGGAAAGATGGGATATGGGCAGGTTGATCATGATGCCTAGATTCTGAAAGAGACAGAGTATAATCTCTGGCCATAAGTGAGTTGATGCTTCATGGGGGCCGTGAGAAGCCAATCATCCAGGTACTGGAAGACCTGGAAACCTTGTAGCCTGAGATGAGCTGCCACCACTGCCCTGCATTTGGTAAACACCCAGGGGGCTGTGGTGAGTCCATAGGGCAGGGCTCTGAACTGATGGTGGTCGGCCCCTAGCCGAATGCAGGTATCTCCTGGAGCATCTGTCAGTTTTGATATGATAGTGCGCATCCTTGAAATCTACCATGCACATCCTTCCATCCTTGCACAGAAAAGGCAGAATGGACTGAACAGTGACCATCTGGAACTTGGACTTCTCGACCAACAGGTTTAGTTAACTGAGATCCAAAATAGGACACACGTCCCCCATTTTCTTGGGCACTAAAAAGAAGTGAGAGTAAGTTCTGGACCCCCACTGCCCTGTTGGGACCTCTTGGATGGTCCTTTTTTTGAAGAAAGTCTTGGACAACGAGAAGGGCCAACTCCCTCTGGTGGGGTGGAATGTCTGGGAGAGAACTTTGAACTGGAGGGGGGCTGAAAAAAAGGTATGAAGTAACCCCTGGAAATGATCTTTAACACCCACTGATCTGAGGTGATACTTGTCCAGGCTAGTGGGTAAAGGGAAAGTTGATCCCCAACTGCCTCCAGGGCAGAACAGCCTGGCAGTGCTTCAGGAGCGCTAAGGGGGCTTCTCAAAGAAGGGTTCCTGGGAAACCTGGTTCTGCCGACCACCTCTACCTCTGGTGTCTGCTATCAATCCACTGCCCTGGCTGGAGGAACAGGATTCCTGAGGAGCATCCTGGAAGGAAGACTGAGACCTGTGGAACCGAAGTTTCTTACTACCCCTCTGATTTTTGGAAAAGGATCATTGGGGTGTAGAAAACTTGATGCCCACCACGGACAGAGTCTTTCCTTCCTGCTCGCTGCAGGTCAAAGTCTCTGACGGAGGAGACAAACAAAGTTGACACACCAAAAGGGGTGTTAGCAAAGGATGCCTTAAAGGGTTCTGCAAACCTGCAAAGGTGAAGACAGGCATGCTACCTGATGGCAATGCCCATGCCAGCCACGCAAGAGGTAGCCTCCACCGCATTGGAGATCAACTTTATCGAAGCTTTAGCCAGGGAAGTTAGAGTGAACAACTTCAGGGAGACCAATTTGAAACTCTCCAAAGGCAGCAACTCAGGAAGGGAAGTGGAGAGCTCTGATACCAAATCCCTTTACAGCCGGGTAAAGTGTGCCATATAATTAGTTGCTCTCAGTCCAAATGTAGCTGAGGCAAACACAAACCTACCAAAACGGCCAAATGCCAAGACTCACTGTTCGGGGAATGGACTGTGGAGCTTTGCTCAGCAAGCTCCTTCTTAGTAGATGGGGCCACCAAGATGGCATCAATGGGGATGCCCTTGCTCCAAAAGGCCTCATCTTTGGGGGGACCTAGAAACTTATCATCGTTTTTAGGAACTGGTTCCATTGTGTCTAGCTCCTTCCATGCCCTGTCAGCAATGAGTTGTACGAGTTCAACGGCAGGGGGAGACATCCAGGTAGAACATGGGCCCATCTCGAAGCCATTCAAAAACACGGATTCCTCTGAAGACAGGGCAGGGGTAGACCAACCGCCTCTTTGCTTTAGGATCTCGAGGATGTTTCCAAAGGTCACTTCCGCCGACGGAAGTCTGGGAGAACAGTCTCCTTCCTCAAAATCCATATCCTCAGTGATTATGGGAGTCCAAGTGCCTCCTCTTGCATGTCCTCTTCTGAGGAGTCTCCTCAATGGTGGGCTCTGGAGAGGACTCGGAAGAGGTAGGGACCCCAAGGGGGTAATGCCCGTCTGAAAGTGTTCATGTGAGAGCTGATCCTGGAAAGATGATGAGGTCTCACCGCCCAATGTCGAGTGACGCTGGGGAGGACCTAGAGCCGAAGGAGAGGTAACTGCCCAGCCAGAAAAGGTCCTCTCTACTGTCTGAAAGGCCAACAGACTGGATGAAGAGAATAACAAGAAGCAGAGAATCAAAGAACTACCCAAAGGACCCAGGGAGAAAAACAAAAGAGCAGGAACCCAGGGAGAAGGACAAAGAGAGAGCTTAAACACTACTGGGAGAGGAGAAAACCTAACTAAATTAAGTCAAAAGGAAGACAGGCCAGAGAGAAAAACCCTAGAGAAAAAAGGGAAAAAACACTTATCTTAATATAGGAAAACTTAAGCTGCAGGATGCACTTCTGAGCCAAATTGTGGCAAATGAGATCTGAGGGCTGTGGGTAGCAAGGGATCATGGGAAGAGCTTGAGCTTTGAATATGTCCTTTCGGTTGCTGGGTCAGATCCAAGACCCATCAGTGATTAATAACGGCACGGATAACATCAGATCTAATGGTCTAAAGCTAACTTTGTTGACAGCTGGTAAGACACTGGTACTAGAAACTCTACAAATTAGCTTTTTAGTGAAAACTAAAACATCCTCAGGTCCTCACAATAACAGTGGGGGTTTTGGACACACAAGTATTACGGATGACCTAACACTTCTTCAGTAGCTGCAAATCCCAGTATAAGGGATTGGGGAATATACATAGACAACAAATGGCACACTGGCCTTTGACCAACATGTAGCCAAGATATTATGAAAATCATTCTATGTCACCCAACTTATAGGCAAGGGTATGGCATACAGTTCAAGGAAGTTAAAGTACTTCTACTCGGCCCTTATCAGATGTATTATTAAAAAACAATGCTCCCTTTGGCATGTATCTAACCAGACACTTGCAAAGTACTGTTGTGTAAGTTGAACTTACAATAACAGTAAACGTTTGAATGATCACTGCTGGAGTACCCTTACCTATATGGGTTATATCCTTCCAAAGCATCAAGGCACCTTCCTCATATGCAAACTGTCAAGCAGATTGAGCTGAGCTCACAAAAAGACACCATTGGGTGCAAAGTCCTTCAGAGCTTTCCTGCCAGCAGGAACAGTGAGGCTGAGCCCTGAAAGGACTATGCTGGGAAAGTACAGTTGTGTACACTTACCATAAATGTAGATGTTCGAGTGTATTCACTGTTGCAGTCATTACATTTGGGTAATCTGCTGGCAGGTTGCGCTCAGTCGACCTGATTAACAAAGTCTTGGGTCCTGCATTGGTTACTATCCCTTCTTCTATGACGTCACGTCGTCAGGGGTATAAAACATGCAGCCAATGTCATTACATCAGTTTTTCTTGCCCCAGATGTCAGGTTCCCCCCAAATGGGGAGCAAAATAGATATATTTATTAGAAACACAAAAAATATACCTCCAAACAAAAGCAAATACACCAAAAAGGCTTTTAAGCATAATAAAAGAAAGAAGAGGTATAGTAAAAGAAAAACAGGGGGCTGAAGGGAGGGTAACCAGGACTGCAACAGTGAATACACTTGAACATCTACATTTCTGGTAAATGTATACAACTGTACTATGTTCAGAGTGTTTCACTGTTGCAGTCATTACATTTGAGTAGATTCCCAAAGCTAAGGTTGGGAGGATGGCTTTTATACAGCATTAGGACCAGCTAAAAGGCCCTGCAAAACAGCAGTGGCAAAGCCAGCTCTGGATTTAGAGAAAATTGGTAAGTAATCATGCTTGGTGAAAGTATGAACTGAACTCCAGGTAGCAGCTTCTAGAATATCCCTAGTAGGAACACCTCTGAGAAAGGCTGCTGAAGTAGATGCAGCCCTGGTGGAATGAGATCTGATCCCCTAGGGTTTTTTTCCATGGTGCTTATAACAGAAATGAATACAATGGCTTATCCATTTAGAAATGGTTTGCTTTGAAATAGCCTTCTCCTCTGCCCCTGCAGCAAATGCTACCAGCAGTTGTTCAGATTTTCTTCGAGATTTAGTCCTGTCCAAATAAAATCTAAATTGTCTGTGTACATCCAATGAATGCAGAATCCGCTCTCCCTTGTTCTGTGGATTGGGAAAGAAAGTTGGCAAATGAATGGACTGATTAAGAGCCACACTGGATACCACCTTGGGCATGAATGATGGACTGGTCCTGAGTGACACCCTGTCCGCACAAAAGATGATGAAAGGCTCCATTGCCATAAGGGCCTGTAATTCAGATATCCTTCTAGCTGAAAGGATTGCTAAAAGGAAGGCTGTTTTCCAGGAAAGAAATTTTAAGTCTGCAGTTGCAGCTGGCTCGAAAGGAGGTAGAGTGAATTTCTCCAATACAAAGTTAAGGTCCCAGGCAAGGGTTGGAGCTCTCCTGGGTGGTCTCAAGTTTTTGGCCCCTCTGAGATACTGAAGAGGATGACAGTAGGGGGGGGGGTCTGTGTTGTAATGAGCTGAAATGGCTGAGGCATGGATTTTTATGGAAGAGAAAGACCGGCCCTTGTGAAGCATCTCAGTTAAGTATTGCAAAATCTGAGGTAAACTGGGCACTGTTGTGCTCATTCCTTGAGATTGATTCCAGGCACATAATCTTTTCCATTTGCCAGCATAAGATTTTCTAGTACTAGGTCTTCTCACCTCCAAAATGACATCCATCACAGGTTTGCTGAGGGATGCTAAGGGTGAATTTAAGTGATTAGCCAAGCTGCAAGATTCAATGTTTGGAGCAGAGGGTGCAGAATTTGGTTCTCCTGTTGAGACAGTAAGGAAGGTGTCTGAGGCAGGTGCCATGGAGAAATATGTGAGACACTGCGCAGGAGTGGGTACCAGTGTGGCCAGTCTGCAACAATCAAAATCATTTTGTTCCAGTTTCCATTCATGAGGATCCATGAAATTTCTGCTTAGTTCATCTGCCAGAACATTCTGCTTTTCTGGCAGGAATTGAGCTTGTAGTTGTACTTGGTAGCTCAAGGCCGTGTTCCACAATGCCATGGCTAGTCTGCAGATGGGGTAGGAATGTGTACCACCCTGCTTATGTACCACACAACCATGGTGTTGTCAGTCTTTATCAGCAATTGTCCTGGATGAAGGTAGTCCTTGAAGGCCGTCAGTGCATTCTGTACAGCTAGCATTTCTTTTTGATTGATATGAAGGTGCATTTGATTTGGGCTCCATTTGCCCTGAATGCACTTCCCTGCCAGATGAGCCCCCCATGTATAGTCTGTTGCGTCTGTAGTTAGGGTTTGGGTGGCAGGGGGGTGGTGTGAATGGCAGTCCCTTGTTTTGGTGGCAGGCCTCTACCCACCATAGGAACTCTAGGCACAGGCAAGGTATGACAGGAATCATTGTTTCCAGGCTGTAACAATGTTAACTCCATAAACTTTTTAAGTACCACTGAAGTTTCCTCATATGCAGTCTTGCATATGGAATTAGCAGTATGCATGAAGCCATGAACCCCAAGCCTTGCAGTATTTGCCTTGCAGATAGCAGGGTTTTTGTGGCCACCTGTTTGAAGTAAGTCACCAATGAATTTGCTTTTCTGGCGTAAGGAAAGCCATCTGGCCAGTTGTATCCACGCTTGCACCCAGGAATGTAATTTTTTGAGAGGGTACCAGTTGACATTTCTTGTCGTTTATGGTGTACCCTAGACAGGTTAGAAGTCTTTTTACAAACGCCAGATGTTTTAGAAAAATGGTCTGTTTTTTTGCCTGAATTAGACAATCGTCCAGGTATGGATATATTTGAATATTTTTTTGCCTGCAAAATGCAATTACTGGAGCCAGGCACTTTGTGAATACCCTGGGTTCAGTAGATAAGTCAAAGGGCAGTACAGAGAACTGATACTGCATGCAGCCTGCTTTGAAATCATAGGAATTGTCTGCAAGATACCCTGATTGGGATATGCAGGTAAGCCTCTTTTAAGTCGACTGTTGCCAACCAGGCATCCTTGCCTAGCATAGGAAGTAACTTGCGAAGAGTCAGCATCTTGAATTCTGGAATGTCCAGAAAGGTGTTTAGAGTAATGAAATTTTCAGCCATTTTGATAAATCTTCAGCCACTTTGATCATTTGTTTTTTAGGCATAGGGACCTGAACATGTGGCCTGGGCGTCGGTTTTTTAGACATAGAACGAGATTTAGGCCTTAGCACTGAAGTTGGACTCTGTTTAATATGCAAGTCTGTAGGCCTGAATACACCCTGAGAAGCCGGTGCCTGCTCATCGGCTCCAGACCCATCCAAGGTAGAGACATCTGCGGGTTCCATATGTGAAGCATCTCTCAGCATACCGGACTCCGAATGGGTCTCAGTAGAAGCCTGCGAATAAAAAGTAGTGGGTATCAGAGGCTGCGAAAGCGCCTCACTGAGTACCGGCAAACTGGCGACTGGCTTAGGAGAAGCTTCATCTGCAGTTTTGGACCTCAACGGCCTGTCTTTTTCTTTGCGTTTTTTCAGAATTCTGGTAGTCGGATGGCTAACCGACGTAATTTCTGGATAATTAAACCAGAGAAAAGTACAGTTTTGTACCTACCATAAATGTAGATGTCCGAACTGGATAGCATCTGCAGTCATAACAACTGGGTTGTCCTGTCGTCAGGCAGCCCTTCAGTCGGCCGGATTCCAAAGTCCGGGTCCGGCTTCGGCTGATGTCGCACTTCACCCGACGTCATCTCTGTTGGTCTTCGGGTATAAAGGCATCAGCCGACGCCATTTTCCTCAGTGTTTCTTGCCCCAGATGCCAGTAGCCCTCTTGCAGGCTAAAATTTGGATAAATGCCAATGTTTCCAAAAAGATAGAGGTAAACACAAAAATAAGCATGTATGTACATATATACCAACAAATACACCATAAAAGACTCCCCCCACCAGCTAGCTATTAGGAGGGTAAACACCCTAGGAGTACCACAGAGGGGAAGGAGGGAGGGTAATCCTGATTGCAGATGCTATCCAGTTCGGACATCTACATTTATGGTAGGTACAAAACTGTACTATGTCCTTCATGGATGCATCTGCAGTCATAACAACTGGGTAGAATACCATAGCCAACTAGGGGAGGAGGAAAAAAGTAGATTATGGTGTGTTTAGGATCCCTTGCAGTACAGCAGTGGCAAACCCTGCTCGGGATCTGGAATATAGAGGCAAATTATAATGCTTGGCAAATGTATGCACGGAGGTCCAAGTAGCCGCCTCAATAATGTCTTTGGTTGCCACTCCTCGTAAGAAGGCTGTGGTAGTGGCTGTTGCCCTTGTAGAATGAGGTCTTATGTTCTGTGGAATTGGTTTTCCATGGAAGGAGTAACAGAATCGTATGCAATTTCCTATCCATTTGGAGATTGTCTGTTTGGAAATAGCTTTTCCTTCCCTTCCTGTTGCATAGGCTACAAAAAGCTGGTCAGTTTTTCTGCTACTTTTTGTTCTGTCCAAGTAGTAGCGTAGCTGTCTATGTACATCCAAGGTATGCAGTATTCTTTCCCCTCTGTTTTGTGGGTTGGGAAAGAAGGTAGGTAGGTGGATTGCCTGGTTTAAAGACACTCTGGATACCACCTTAGGCATAAATGTAGGTTTAGTCCTCATGGACACTCTATCTTGGTGAAAGATTAGGAAGGGTTGTACCGCCATTAGGGCCTGAAGTTCAGAAACCCTCCTGGCTGAGGTTATTGCCAGTAGGAAGGCAGTTTTCCACGATAGATGCTGTAGGTCTGCTGCTGCTGCTGGTTCAAAGGGTGATGGTGTCAACTTTTCTAGCACAAAGTTCAAGTCCCAAGCTGGCAATGGTGGTTTCCTTGGAGGTTTTACATTCTTGATTCCTCTGAGGAACTGCCTGAGTAAAGGGTGTGAAAAAACAGGTGGATCAAAGCTGTATTCTGCTGATATAGCTGATGCATGTATCTTGATGGAGGAGTAGGACAGGCCTGAATGTAGAAGTTCGGCCAGATACTCCAGAATGTTAGGCATATCTATGTTTGACACATCTTTTCCTCTTTCAGTACTCCAAATGACAAACCTTTTCCATTTTCCTGCATAGTTCCTTCTTGTTGAAGGTCTGCGGGCTTCAAGAATAATGTCTTTAACTCTTTGGGAAAGTTCTGGATTAGCTGCTGCTATGTGATGTTCCATGCAGTCAGTTGCAACGTTTTTAGGTTTGGATGCATGATGCTGTAGTTGTTCTGAGTTAACATCAAAGGCATCAGGGGTATTGGCCACATTTTGTTCCGAGACATGCTCCTCAGCAGTGGGTACCAGTGTTGTCTTGGCCAGTTTGGAGCTATCCGGATTATCCTTGGACATTCTTCCTTGATTTTTAGTAATACCTTGTGTATCAAGGGAAGAGGTGGGAATGCATATGCTGTTAGGCCTTTCCAGCTGAAGGAGAGCGAATCCACATTCCATGCTAGTGGGTGGAATGTCCTTGTGCAGAATTCTTTGAGCTGGTGATTGAGAGGGGAAGCGAATAGGTCTATTTGAGACATTCCCCATTTCTTTGAGATGGTCTTGAAGATGTCCGGGTGTAGCATCCATTCGTGGGCATCCGATGTGGTTCTGCTTAATATGTCTGCTAGAGTATTTTCTTTTCCCGGTACAAATATTGCCTGTAACTGGATGTTGTAGCTGAGTGCCAGGTTCCACAGCTCCAAAGTCATTCTGCATAGGGGGTATGAATGAGTGCCTCCCTGTTTGTTGATGTACCACATGACTGTGGTGTTGTCTGTCCTTATCATCAACTGGCCCTCTTTGAGAAATGGTCTGAACTTTTGGATTGCCAGTTTTACTGCCAGCATTTCTTTTAGGTTGATGTGTAGGTGAAGTTGATCCTGCGTCCACAATCCTTGCACGCATTTGTCCAGCATGTGGGCCCCCATCCTAGGTCTGAAGCGTCTGTTGTGATGGTCTGGCTTGCTTGACATCTGCGAAAGGGTAGTCCTGGGTTTGACTGGCATGCTTGAGCCCACCATAGGAACTCCTGTTTTAAGCATGGAATTAGTGGAATTTCTGTTTCTAGGCTGTGTCTGTGTTGGGACCATAAATTCTTTAGGTACCACTGTAGTTTTCTCATATGTAGTCTGGCAAGTGGGACCAAGATTATGCATGATGCCATGAAGCCCAAGGCCTGCAGTACTTTTCTTGCTGTTAACTTGTTCTGTTTTGTTAGTGCCAAGAAGTAAAGAGGGAGTTCGTTTTGTTTTTCTGCAGTTAGGAATGCCATTTGTTTTACTGTGTCCAATTCAGCCCAAGAATGTCCTTGTTTGGGATGGTATCAGCCTTGATTTTTGTAAATTGACTGTGTATCCCAGTGCTTGTAGCAAGTAAATGACCCTTTGTAAATCTGTTGTCAGCTTGCTTTTGTTGTCCCCTTGTAGCAGGCAGTCGTCCAGGTATGGGTAAATTTGAATTCCCTGTAGTCTGCAGTGGGCGATTACTGATGCCAGGCATTGTGAATACTCTGGGCGCAGTAGATAAGCCAAAGGGCAATGCTGAGAATTGATAATGCTCTGATCCTGCAAGAAATCTGAGGTATCTTCTGCAGATTGGTCGGATGAGGACGTGCAGGTATGCCTCCTTGAGATCTAGAGTTACCAGCCAACACTCCTTGCCCAGCATGGGAAGAAGTTGCTGTAGGGTCAGCATTTTGAATTTTGGGACAATGATGTATGTATTTAAGGTGGACAGGTCGAGAATAGGTCTCCAACTTTTTTCCTTTCTTGGAACTAGGAATAGTCTGGAGTAGAATCCCTTTCCTTGTTCTGTTGTTGGCACTCTTTCCACAGCTCTCATGTTTGCTAACTGCATTATCTGTTGTAGAGCCTCTGTTTCTTGATTTGGAGGTAGATTTGGCATTCCTCTTTTGACTGGTAAAGTGTGGAAGTGGAACCGGTAACCTTGATCTATGGTTTGTAAAATCCACTTGTCTTTTGTGATATAGTGCCAGTTCCTTGAAAACAAGGTTAATTTGCCGCCTAATGGAGCTGCTATTTGTTCCCTGGTAAGCGGATTTAGAGTTAAGTCACTGTGGTTGTGTTGTTGTAGTGGCAGTGGTTGTGTCTGTGCCTCTGTTGTTACCTTGCCACTGTCGTCCTCTGTAGGCACCTCCTCTGGGTTGGTTTCTGCCTCTGGAACGTCTATTCCTGCCCCTTTGGGATCTTGTGGAGTCAGGAAAGGACCAATTTTTGGCAGGCCAGTTCCTGCTAAACCTTGGGGGTTGAACCTGCAAGAAATCTTTAACCGTTTGAACAGATTTTGCCTTTTCTTCCATTTTCTTCATTACCTGCTGGGCAGGTGTACCAAACAAGCTGGTCTTATCCATAGGAGCATCTAATAACTTAGCTTTAACATGATCCGGTAAAGCTTGTTCCTTTAGCCATGCATGCCTTCTTATCACTGTGCCAGTCATGGCTGATCTAAATGAAGCCTCCAGTGCATCATAGCCACATTTTAAGGAATGGTTACTAACCTGTTGTATGTTATTTACCATTTCTAATACATATTTCTTATCAATAGATTCATCAGAGGATAGCTTTTTGTTAACTGATCAAGCATAAACTCTTGGTATTGTATCATGTGAAACTGACAGTTTAAAGCTCTAGCTGAGAGAGTAGCTGAGGTGTAGACCTTTTGCCCCATCTGTCTAATGACCTGGCTTCCCTTTCAGAAGGAATAGGGTTTTAGCTGTGGTCGGCTACTGCCTTGGCACCCTGGGATATAGTTTCCGGGTCTGCAAGTGGGGCCTTGTAAAGGTGGTGATGAGTGTCTGGTACCCTGTAAAATCTGTCTGGTTTGGCAGGGGCTGGAGGTAAAGAATCTGGTGCAGAGCAGACATCATTGAAGGCATCATCCACCACAGAGAGAACAGGAGGTATAGCTAAGGGCCTGTGCTGTGGAAGGTGCAGAAAGGTCCTAAGTCTTTTTCTGGAGTCTGAGAAATCCTGCTGCTGCCATTGGAACTGCTCTCGCATGGCATGTAAGGTTTCCCCAAAGGAGAATTCTTCTGGTGGGGAAGCAGCTGGAATGGATTCTTCAGCATCTGAGTCTTCAAAATTGGAAAAAGGAGCCTCTGGCTGGTCTGTTAAGTCTGATTCATCGGCAGAATCATCTGAGGACACAGGCTCGGGGGGCTCTGTCCTAGGTCTCTTCTCTGGGGGCTGAGAGGCCCTGTCTGGGTGAGATTGAGATCCCCTAATTAATGAAATTAAATCTTCCGCCAGAGTAAGCATTTGTGAAGTAGAAGAGGGCCTGGTTGTAGGGGGTTTAACAGGCACTGTTTTAGTAGTTTTGGCTGCTTTAGCCCTGGCAAAGGCCTTAATGGACATGGCTGCTGGAGGCCTAGCAGCACCACGTGCTGGGGTAGAGACATCCAAGGGGATGGTGTCTGATAAGTCAGTGGCAACCACCGGAGTGGATAAAATTTCTGAGGCCGATTCAAGAGAAGTAGCAGGGGCCTCAGTGGTAGTGATAGATTCAGCTGTACTTTGATCAGTTTTCTCGGTTTCGGCCGAAACCGAGACACTTGCGGTTTGCTTAACCATGGTTTCGGCCGAAACCGCGGACCGCGAGTGTCGGTCTTTATCTTTGCGTTTTTTAGCAGTTTGGGTAGTCAGAGGATCCGACGGCATATTATACGCAAAATCAGATCCGAAAAACTGTTCAGCAAACTCCGACCGACGCCTAAGCGTTCGTCGGTTGAATGAAGCACAGGCCGAACAGGCTGCTACGTCGTGGGCTGGGCCTAAACAAGGCAGACAATAGGAGTGGAAATCTTTATGAGGTATTTGTTTCCCACAGGTTAAACAATTATTAACTTTTTCTGACATCGGCTGAGGCAAGAAAGAGTCCCCAACGGGGTACTTAGCTTTAGAAGTCTTCGAAGTAGTATTCAGTAGAAGTAATCTCTGGATCCGACCGACCGGCACTTGCGAACAGCTTCTGCTTGAGCCACGCGTAAGAAAGACTGAGGAAAATGGCGTCGGCTGATGCCTTTATACCGAACCAACAGAGATGACGTCGGGTGAAGTGCGACATCAGCGAAGCGGACCGACTTTGGAATCCGGCCGACTGAAGGGCTGCCTGACGACAGGACAACCCAGTTGTTATGACTGCAGATGCATCCATGAAGGACATGTACAGTTTTGTACCTACCATAAATGTAGATGTCCGAACAGGATAGCATCTGCAGTCCTTACAAATGGGTTGTCCTGTCGTCAGGCAGCCCTTCGGTCGGCCGGATTCCAAAGTCTGGGTCTGGCCTCGGCTGGTGTCGCACTTCACCCGACGTCATAGCTGCAGTTCTTCGGGTATAAAGGCATCAGCCGACGCCATTTTCCTCAGTGTTTCTTGCCCCAGATGCCAGTTGCCCTCTTGGATAGCTAATTTTTTGGATAAATGCCAATGTTTCCAAATAGTAGAAGGCAAACACATAAAATTATCATGTATGTACATATATACAAACAAATACACCATAAGAGATACCCCCCCCAGCTAGCTATTAGGTGGGCAAATACCCTAGGAGTACCACAGAGGGGAAGGAGGGTGGGTAATCCTGACTGCAGATGCTATCCTGTTCGGACATCTACATTTATGGTAGGTACAAAACTGTACTATGTCCTTCAAGGATGCATCTGCAGTCCTTACAAATGGGTAGAATGCCATAGCCAAACTAGGGGAGGAGGAAGAAGAAATTATGGTGTAGTTAGGATCCCTTGCAACACAGCAGTGGCAAACCCTGCTCGGGATCTAGAGTATAAAGGTAAGTTATAATGCTTGGCAAATGTATGCACGGAGGTCCAAGTAGCAGCCTCTATAATGTCCTTGGTAGCCACTCCTCGTAAGAAAGCTGTGGTAGTGGCTGTAGCCCTTGTAGAATGAGGCCTTATGTTCTGTGGAATTTGCTTTCCATGGTAGGAGTAACAGAATCTAATGCAATTTCCTATCCACTTGGAGATTGTCTGTTTGGAAATTGCTTTTCCTTCCCTTCCTGTTGCATATGCTACCAGAAGCTGGTCAGTTTTTCTATTGCCCTTGGTTCTGTCCAGGTAGTAGCGTAACTGTCTATGTACATCCAAGGTATGCAGCAGTCTTTCCCCCCTGTTCTGTGGATTGGGAAAGAAGGTAGGTAGGTGGATTGCCTGGTTTAAAGACACTCTGGATACCACCTTAGGCATAAATGTAGGATTAGTTCTCATGGACACTCTATCTTGATGGAAGATTAGGAAGGGTTGTACTGCCATTAAAGCCTGTAGTTCAGAAACCCTTCTTGCTGAGGTAATTGCCAGCAGGAAAGCAGTTTTCCAGGATAGGTGTTGAAGATCTACTGTTGCTGCTGGTTCGAAAGGGGGAAGTGTCAATTTTTCTAGTACAAAGTTTAAGTCCCATGCTGGCAATAGTGGTTTCCTAGGAGGTTTTACATTCTTAATTCCTCTCAGAAACTGCCTGAGTAGAGGATGTGAAAAGACAGGTGGTTCGAAGCTGTATTCTGCAGAAATAGCTGATGCATGTATTTTGATGGAGGAATAGGACAGGCCTGTATGGAATAGCTCTGCCAAATACTCCAGGATGTTGGCAATGTCTACCTTTGACAACATCTTTGCCCCTCTCGGTACTCCAAATGAGAAACCTTTTCCATTTTCCTGCATAGTTCCTTCTTGTTGAGGGCCTGCAGGCCTCTAGGATAATGTCTTTAACCCTTTGGGATAAATCTGGGTTAGCTGCTCTTATGTAATGTTCCAGGCAGTCAGTTGCAGAGTTGTCAGGTTTGGATGCAGGATGTTGTAGTCGCTCTGAGTTAACATCAAGGGAATCAGGGGCAGTGTCCACATTCTCTCCCGGGACATGCTCCTTAGTAATGGGTACCAATGTTGTCTTGGCCAATCTGGCGCTATCAAAATTATCCTTGGACGTTCCTCTTTGATTTTCAATAGCACCTTGTGCATCAAAGGAAGAGGTGGGAAAGCATATGCTGTCAGGCCTTTCCAACTGAAGGATAGAGAGTCCACCTTCCAAGCAAGTGGGTGGTATGTCCTTGTGCAAAATTTCTTGAGCTGGTGATTGAGTGGGGATGCGAATAGGTCTATTTGTGGCAATCCCAATTTCTTTGTGATGGCCTTGAAAATGTCCGGGTGTAGCATCCATTCGTGAGCATCCGAGGTAGTTCTGCTTAATATGTCTGCTAGGATGTTTTCTTTTCCCGGTACAAAAATTGCTTGTAACTGAATGTTGTAACTCAGCCATATTCCATAAGTCCAGGGCCATTCGGCATAGAGGGTATGAATGAGTGCCTCCCTGTTTGTTGATGTACCACATGACTGTGGTGTTGTCTGTCCTTATCACCAACTGGCCTTCTTGGAGGAATGGTCTGAAATTCTGGATTGCTAGTTGTACTGCCAGCATTTCTTTTTGATTTATGTGCAGGTGCAGCTGCTCTGGAGTCCATAAGCCTTGTATGCACTTGTCCAGCATGTGGGCCCCCCAACCGAGGTCTGAGGCGTCCGTTGTGATGGCTTGGCTTGGTTGAATCCTTTTCATATGTAGTCTGGCATGGGGGACCAGGATTATGCAGGATGCCATGAAGCCCAAGGCCTGCAGTACTTTCCTTGCTGTTAGTTTGCTCTGCCTTGTTAATGCCAAGAAGTAGAGAGGAAGTTGTTCTTGTTTTTCTGCAGTTAGGAATGCCATCTGTTTGACTGTGTCCAATTCTGCACCTAAGAAGGTTATTGTTTGGGATGGTATCAGTCTTGACTTTGTTATATTGACTGTGTATCCCAGGGCCTGTAGTAAGCAAATGACTCTTTGTAAGTGTTCTGTTAGCTTGTTTTTGTTGTCCGCTTGTATCAGGCAGTCGTCCAGGTATGGATAAATTTGGGTTCCCTGAAGCCTGCAGTGAGCGATTACTGATGCCAGGCATTTCGTGAACACTCTGGGTGCAGTAGATAAGCCAAAGGGCAATGCTGAGAATTGATAATGCTCTGATCCTGCAAGAAATCTGAGGTATCTTCTGCAATTTGGTCGTATGGGGACGTGCAGGTATGCCTCCTTGAGATCTAGAGTCACCAGCCAATACTCCTTGCCCAGCATGGGAAGAAGTTGCTGTAGGGTCAGCATTTTGAATTTTGGAACAACGATGAATGTGTTTAAAGCGGACAGGTCGAGAATAGGCCTCCAATTTTTCTCTTTTCTTGGTACTAGGAAGAGTCTGGAGTAAAATCCCTTGCCTTGTTCCATAGGTGGTACCTTTTCCACAGCTCTCATCCTTGCTAATTGAGCTATTTGTTTTACAGCTTCTGTCTTTTGATTTGGTGGTAGGTTTGGCATTCCTCTTTTTCCTGGTAAAGTGTGGAAATGAAACCTGTAGCCTTGGTCTATAGTTTGCAAAATCCACTTGTCTCTTGTGATATAGTGCCAGTTTTTTTGAAAATAATGCTAACTTTCCGCCTAAGGGTGCTTCTATTTGTTCCCTGGTAGGCGGTGTCAAAACCAAGTCACTGTGATTGTCCTGTTGCAGTGGTAGTGGTTGTGTCTGTGGCTCGTTGGTTGTTACCTTGCCACTGGCGTCCCCTGTAGGCACCTCCTCTGGATTGATTTCTGCCTCTTGAACGCCTATTCCTGCCTCTCTGAGTTTTAGAGGAGTCTGGAAAGGACCAATTTTTGGAAGGCCAGTTCCTGCTAAACCTTGGAGGCTGAACCTGCAAGAAATCTTTCACTGTTTGTACAGATTTTGCCTTCTCTTCCATTTTCTTCAGTACCTGTTGGGCAGGAGAGCCAAATAAACTGACCTTATCCATAGGAGCATCTAATAGCTTTGCTTTAACATGATCCGGCAAGACCTGTTCTTTCAACCATGCATGCCTTCTTATAACTGTGCCAGTCATGGCTGATCTAAATGAAGCCTCCAGTGCATCATAGCCACATTTTAAGGAATGGTTACTAACCTGTTGAATGTTATTTACCATTTCTAGAACATATTTTTTATCTAAAGAATCATCCGAAGACAGTTTCTTAGTTAACTGATCAAGCATAAACTCTTGGTATTGGATCATATGAAACTGACAGTTCAATGCTCTAGCTGCGAGGGTAGCAGAGGTGTATACTTTTTTACCCCATCTCTCTAAGGACCTGGATTCCCTTTCAGAAGGGAGAGGGTTTTTAGCTGAGGTCGAAGCTACTGCCTTAGGCCCCTGGGAAATAGTCTCAGGATCTGCGAAAGGAGCCTTGTATAAATGGTGATGAGTGTCCGGGACCCTGTAGAACCTATCGGGCTTAGCAGGGGCTGGAGGTAAAGTATCAGGAGCAGTGCAAGCATCATTAAAAGCATCATCCACAACAGGAAGAACTGGAGGTATAGCTAAAGGCCTATGTTGTGGTAAGTGTAAAAAGGTCCCAAGCCTTTTCCTTGAATCTGAGAAATCTTGTCCCTGCCATTGGAATTGCTCTCTCATGGCATGTAAAGTTTCCCCAAAAGAGAATTCCTCTGGTGGAGAAGCAGAAGGAATCGATTCTTCAGCATCGGAATCTTCATAAGTAGAAAAAGGAGCCTCTGAATGGTCTGTATTGTCTGAATCATCAGAAGAGTCATCTGAGGACACTGGCTCAGGGGGCTCTGCTCTAGGTCTCTTTTCTGGAGGTTGAGAAGCCCTGTCTGGGTGAGATTGGGATCCCCTTATTAAAGAGATGAGATCCTCTGCCAGAGTAAGCATATGGGAACTGGAACTGGGCCTGTGAGTAGGGGGCTTAACAGGCACAGACTTAGAAGTTTTGGCTGTTTTGGCCCTGGCAAAGGCCTTTATATACATGGCTGCAGGAGGCCTAGCAGCACCACGTGCTGGGGTAGAAACATCCAAAGGGATGGTGTCCGATAAATCTTGTGAAACCACAGTAGTAGGTAAAACTTCAGAGGCCGATTCAGCAAGGGTAGAAGGGGCCTCGGTAGTAGTCATGGATTCGGCAGAAGATTGAACCGTTTGCTCGGTTTCGGCCGAAACCGAGACACTCGCGGTTTGCTTAACCGTGGCTTCGGCCGAAACCGCGGACCGCGAGTGTCGGTCCTTTTCTTTGCGTTTCTTAACAATTTGAGTAGTCGGAGGATCCGACGGCATTATGTACGCAAAATCTGAGCCGAAAAACTGTTCAGCAAACTCCGACCGACGTCTAAGCGTTCGTCGGTTGAAAGAAGCACAGGCTAAACAAGCTGCTACGTCGTGGTCTGGGCCTAAACAAGGTAAGCAGTAAGAGTGGAAATCTTTATGAGGTATTTGTTTCCCACAAGTTAAACAGTTATTCACTTTTTCTGACATCGGCTGAGGCAAGAAAGGGTCCCCAACGGGTACTTAGCTTTTAGAAGTCTTCGAAGTAGTATTCGGTAGTAGTAATCTCTGGATCTGACCGACCGGCACTTGCGAACAGCTTCTGCTTCGGGCGCCACGCGGCAAGAAAGACTGAGGAAAATGGTGTCGGCTGATGCCTTTATACCCGAAGAACTGCAGCTATGACGTCGGGTGAAGTGCGACACCAGCCGAGGCCAGACCCAGACTTTGGAATCCGGCCGACCGAAGGGCTGCCTGACGACAGGACAACCCATTTGTAAGGACTGCAGATGCATCCTTGAAGGACATCAGAAATATTTTGTAACAAAAATGTACTGACGACTGATAGTGCGCTGATTAAATAGAGCACAAAACCGACAGCAAGGTACGTCGTGGTCAGGGCCTAGGCAAGGAATACAGTACAAATGAAAATCCTTATGAGGTATTTGTTTCCCACAAGTAATAAAATTATTAACTTTTACTGACATCGGTCAGGAGCAAGAAAAAGTTTCCCCAACGGGGTACTTATCTTTTAAGTTGAAGACTTTGGTTCTGAAACTTGAAAACGAAAATTTCAGGAGTCAGCCGACCGGCACTTTTGAACTGCTTCTGCTTCGGGCACCGCGCGGCAAGAAAGACTAATGTAATGGCGTCGGCTGCATGTTTTATACCCCTGACTACCTGACGTCATGGAAGAAGGGACAGCAACCGACGCAGGACCCAAGACTTTGTTAATCAGGCCGACTGAGGACAACCTGCCAGCAGATTACCCAAATGTAATGACTGCAACAGTGAAATACGATGAACATCAACAAAACACAAATGCTCACACCTGGCATAAAAACACACCAAAAAACAAGGGGGCTTGGGGGGAGGCAGCAGCTGCTGCAGGAATGGTCATTACAGCACCTACTGTTATGGTAAAAAGAAATTGTGTCTTACCATAACGTTCCATCTGAGTTGTTGATCTTCTTCCAGTCATCACTGATGGATTCTGTTCCGAGCGTACACCAAAAACTCTCGAGCTAAGCTGCTACACACAATTCCCTTCTCCCAGCTACCTCAGATCAAGTTTGCATGCAACATATAGAAGAAAACACAAAAGAGGCCATTTCTGCACAGAAACCCTGAAACACCACAAGGACCCAGAAGATCCACCAGGAGCCTTTGGTGGGGGATGATGGGATGACTGGAAGAAGATCAACAACTCAGATGGAACGTTATGGTAAGACATAACTTCTTTATCTGAAGTTGTTAATCTTCTTCCTATTCATCACTGATGGGACAGAATCCCAAGCTACTTTGAGAAACTGGGTTGCCCTTATGGAAGAAAATTCCTGAGAACTATTGAGCCGAAGGCTGCACTTCCTCTGGAGACCAAATCCAATTTGTAATGCTTGATGAACGTATGGGGTTTAGCACAAATAGCTGCTGCACAAATGTCATCCATGGAAGCCCTGGAGTGAAAGGCAACCAAAGTTGCGATGACCCTAGTTGAATGAGCTTTGATTTGAACAGGTTTAGATTCATTCACAAGGGAGTATGAAAATGTAATGCAATCTTGGAGCCATTTTGATAAAGTAACTTTTGATACAGCACATCCTATTCTTGGACCAGAAAAAGAAATGAAAAGTTGGTCCGACTTGCGGAAAGACTTACTGTTCAAGTAGAAACATAGTTGTCTATGTACATCCAATGAATGTAGGCAGTTTTCTCCCTTGTTGGAATACTTTGGGAAAAACACAGGGAGCTCAATGGACAGGTTAACAGAGAAGTTGGAAACAACTTTGGGGAGAAAGGATGGATTAGTACGAAGGGATACTCTGTCCTTATGGAAGATTAGACAGTTTACTATCAAATTTTTGAATCCAACTCCGTCGACTGCACTTTGTTCAAACACGGAAAGTCGAACACGGCAATACAGAACTCCAAAAGCCAACTAGGAAAGTACAGTTGTGTACCTACCATAAATGTAGATGTTCGAGTGTATTCACTGTTGCAGTCATTACTCTTGGGTTATCCTGCTGACAGGATACCCTCAGTCAGCCAGAATTCCAAAGTCCAGGTCCGGCGTCGGTTGCTGCCACCTCTTCCCTGACGTCAGTGCGCCAGGGGTATAAAAGATGCATCCGACGTCATTTTCTCAGTTTTTCTTGCCCCAGATATCAGGTGCCCCCAAATTGGTAGGCTAAAAAATATGCATGCACAAAAATAACTTTTCCTTCATCTACAAGCAAATACACCAAATAGGTTGTATAGGATAGAGAAGTGCAGATAAGTCCCAGCAAAGAAAAGGGGGATGGTGGGTGGGTAACCTGGAATGCAACAGTGAATACACACGAACACCTACATTTATGGTAGGTACACAACTGTACTATGTTCATTGTGTTTCACTGTTGCAGTCATTACTCTTGGGTTGAATCCCAAAGCGGAGGATGAGTGGCTGGGCTAAATAGGATTAGGAGAGGCTATGAGGCCCTGCAGAACTGCAGTGGCAAAGCCTGCTCTGGACTTAGAGTATAAGATATCTTTGGTTGGTACTCTTCTGAGGAAGGCTGCTGAAGTGGCTGCAGCTCTGGTGGAATGAGGCCTAATGCCCTTAGGCACTGATTTGCCATGTTAAAAATAGCAGAAACTGATGCAATGGCCTATCCATTTAGAAATAGTCTGTTTTGAGATAGCCTTTCCTTGTGATCCTGCAGCATATGACACTAAAAGTTGCTCAGTCTTTCTGAAAGCTTAAGTTCTGTCCAAGTAGAAGAGTAACTGCCTGTGTATGTCCAAAGAATGCAGAATTTTCTCACCCTTGTTCTGTGGATTTGGATAACAGGTAGGCAAGTGAATGGTTTGGTTGAGGGCCACACTGGACACCACCTTAGGCATAAATGTAGGGTTTGTCTTCAGTGAAACCTTGTCTGGATGAAAAATGATAAAAGGTTCCACATCCATGAGACCATGCAACTCAGAGACTCGTCTTGCAGAGGTTACTGCTAGGAGCAGAGCTGTTTTCCAGGATAAGAATTTTATATCTGCTGTTGATGCTGGCTCGAAAGGAGGCAGTGTGAGTTTTTCCAAAACATAATTGAGGTCCCAGGCTGGAATTGGTGCTCTCCTTGGAGGCCTAATGTTTTTGGCCCCTCTGAGGTACTGCCTTATTAAAGGATGAGAAAAGATAGGTGGTTCCGTATTGTAATGGGCTGAAATGGCAGAGGCTTGAATCTTAATAGATGAAAAAGAAAGGCCTTTGTTCAGCATCTCAGTTAGGTATTGTAAAATCTGAGGGATATTTGGTACACACGTGTCAATGCCTTGATCCTGGTTCCAAGCACAGAATCTCTTCCATTTTTCTGCATAAGATTTTCTGGTACTGGGCCTCCTGGCCTCCAAGATAACATCCATAACAGCTTTTGAAAGAATAGTGTTCTGAATGGCTACATTATCCGCCATGCTGCCAGATTTAAGGTCCTGAGTTAGCTGCGCATGATCTGATTGTTTTGTTGGGTCAGCAAGTGAGAAGTTTGAGGCAATATCCATGCTGGACCTTGAGACAAGCTCTTTACGATTGGGTACCAGTGCTGGCGTGGCCAGTCTGCTGCAATCAGTATAATTTTTGGCTTCTCTTGTCTGACCTTTAGGAGTACCCTGAGAAGGAGAGGCAGTGGAGGAAAGGCATATACTGTTAGATTTTTCCAGCTGAAGGATAGGGCATCCACTTTTCATGCTTGCGATAAATCCTTGTGCAAAATCTCTGCAACTGGCAGTTGTGAGGGGAGGCAAATAGATCTATGTCTGGGCATCCCCATTTCTTTGTTATCATGCTGAATACTTGTGGGTCCAGTTTCCATTCGTGGGGATCCATGAGGTTTCTGCTTAGTTCGTCTGCCTGAGTATTTGTTTTTCCTGGCAGGAATTGTGCTTGCAGGTGAACTTGAAAAGCCAATGCTGTGTCCCATAAGGTCATTGCTTGTCTGCAGAGGGGGTAGGAATGTGTACCTCCCTGCTTGTTTATGTACCACATGACCGTAGTATTGTCTGTCTTTATCAGTAGCTGTCCTGGATGAAGCAGGTCCTTGAAAGCTGTCAGGGCATTTTGAACAGCTAGCATCTCTTTTTGATTGATGTGAAGATGCGTCTCACTTGCAGGCCATGTGCCTTGAATACATTTTCCTGCCATATGGGCCCCCCAGGCATAATCTGATGCATCCGTTGTCAGTGTCTGTCTGGCTGTGGGTAAACTGAATGACAGACCCTTGTTGTGGTGACAAGCTTCTGCCCACCATCGAAACTCCTGTTGCAGGCAGGGAATGAGTGCAATTACTGTCTCCAGGCTGTGGCAATGCTGAGTCCAAACACTTTTTAGATACCATTGTAGTTTCCTCATATGCAGTCTGGCATATGGAATTAGTAGAATGCAGGATGCCATGAAACCCAAGGCCTGCAGGATTTTCCTTGCAGATAAGTGGGTTTTTGTTGCCAATTTCCTGAAGTAAGAAGTCAGTTGCTTTTGTTTGTCTGGCGTGAGATAAGCCATCTGGGCAGTTGTATTTAAGCTTGCACCCAGGGATATTATCTCTTGAGAGGGCACTAGTTTTAATTTATTTTTGTTTACTGTGTACCCTAGGCCAATTAGTAATCTTTTTACAAACGCCAGCTGCTTTAGAAGAATGTCTTTGTTCTCTGCTTGAATTAAGCAGTCATCCAAGTAGGGATATATTCGAATTCCTCTGTCTGCAAAACGCAATTACTGGTGCCAGGCATTTTGTGAAGACCCTGGGCGCAGTAGATAAGCCAAAGGGCAGTGCAGAGAATTGGTAATGCATTGAGCCAGCTATGAATCTGAGGTATCTTCTGCAAGATTGTCTGATTGGGACATGCAGGTATGACTCTTTTAGGTCCAAAGTTACGAGCCAAGCCCTCTTGCTCAGCATGGGCAGTAGCTGCTGTAGAGTCAACATCTTGAATTTTGGAACTTCCAGAAACATATTTAGTATAGACAGGTCCAGTATTGGTCTCCAGGTTTTGTCCTTTCTGGGTACTAGGAAAAGTCTGGAGTAAAATCCTTGCCCCTGCTCTTGTTGTGGTACTTGCTGAATGGCCCTCATGTCCATGAGGGCTGTAATTTGTTTTTGTGCCTCTGCCCATTGATTGTGTGGCAGGTCTGGCATACCTTTTGACCTTGGTAGAGTGTGAAAATGGAACCTGTAGCCTTGGGACACTATGTTCAGGACCCATTTGTCTTGTGTAACCATTTCCCAATTTGATGAAAAAAGTGCTAGTTTTCCCCCTAAGGGGGCTGCCAAAAGAAAAGTGCTTGGATCTGGCAGAGGAAAGTCATTGGGACTGTTTCCTGTAAGGTTGTGATTTGTCTTCTCCGCTTTTGGAGATAGGAGCACCCCACTGTTTAGGCCTGTATGAGCCTTGGGGCTGAGATCTGCCTCTGGGATGCCTGTATCTGCCTCTTTGTGGTCTGTCTGACACTGGAAAGGACCAATTTTTAGAAGGCCAGTTCCTGCTAAACCTGGGTAGCTGTACCTGTAAGAAATCCTTGACTGTCTGCATGGATTTTACTTTATCCTCCATTTTTTTCAACACCTCTTCTGCTCTAGTACCAAACAAAGTATCATGCTGTAATGGTGCATCGAATAATTTTGCTTTAACATGATCAGGCAGGTTCTGTTCCTTTATCCAAGCATGCCTTCTAATAACAGAACCTGTAACAGCGGCCCTGCAAGAGGCCTCCAGTGAATCATAACCACATTGCAAAGTATGCTTTCCCACTTGCTCAGCTGCATGCAATAAATCCTGCAATTCCTTGTTCTCTGAACATTCAGTATTTGTCAACAATTTCTGTTTAAGCAGTGACATTAAATATTGTGATATTTAAGCATATGAAACTGACAATTTAAAGCCCTTACAGCCAAGGTAGCAGAAGTGTAGACTTTTTCCCCCCATCTGTCTAGAGCCCTAGAATCCCTATCAGAGGGGACAGGGTTTTTTGCAGTGGAAGCTTTAACCCCTTTGGGACCCTGAGATATAGTTTCTGGGTCAGCAGCGGGGTTTTTATATAGGAATTTATGAGAATCCGGGACCCTGTAGTATCTGTCTGGCTTAGCAGGTGCAGGGGGTTAAAGAGTCGGGGGACAGGCCGGACTCTGAAAATACATCTACAATGTCTAGAACAGGTGGAATAACAAGGGGTCTGTGCTTAGGAAGTAGCAGAAAGTCTCTGAATCTTATCTTAGATTCAGAATAATCTTGGCTCTCCCAGTGGAAATGCTCCCTCATGGTATGCATGGTTTCCCGAAAAGAATAATCCTCAGAAGGAGAGGCTGAAGGAATGGATTCTTCAGCATCAGAATCCTCATAGGGAAGCATGGAATAATCCTGTTCAGAAGACTAATTAGAGGAAATAGAAACCTGATCAGAAGAATCATACTCTGTCTCTTGCCTAGGCCTCTTATCAGAAGGGGGATGGGAGCCCCTGATCAAAGTAATTAGGTCTTCGGCCATTTTGAGCATCTGTTTTTTAGGCATGGAAGTCTGAGTAGGAGAATGCTGTACTTGTTTCTTTGTCTTTAGAGCTGCTTTAGTCTTTGTCTTTGAAGCTGAAGATGACTTAATATATATAGTTGTGTAGGTCTGAAGACACCCTCAGAAGCCGATGCCTGCTCAGTGGCTCTGGACCCATCTGGGGGAATGATTTCCGAGTGTCCAATACCTTGAGTATCCAGAGGCCCAGTCGGCTCCATGTGGGAGTCAGAAGCAGCCTGTGGCTCTGAGGTAACGGGTGCCAGGGGCTGCGAAAGCGCCTCACTGAGAACTGAGAACCGGCGAACAGACGACTGGCCTAGCAGAGGCCTCGTAGTCGGTTTTGGACCTCAGATGCCTATCCTTTTCCTTGTCCTTGCGTTTTTTGTAAACTCTGCTTTTCAGCTGTTCCGACGGCATTATATAATTAAATCTTCGGCCAAAGTAATGAAATGCAAAATCGAACAAACGCTTAATAGTGCGTTGGTTAAATCTAGCACAAAACCGACAGCTAGCAACGTTGTGATCAGGGCCTAGGCAAGGAATACAGTAAGAGTGAAAGTCCTTATGAGGTATTTGCTTCCCACAAGAAATAACAATTGTTAACTTTTTCTGACATCGGTCTGGAGCAAGAAAAAAGTTTCCCCAATGGGGTACTTAGCTTTAAAGAAAACTTTGGTTCTGAAATTCGGATTTGAAAATCTCAGGAGTCGGCCGACCGGCACTTGCGAACTGCTTTTGCTTTGGGCACCACGTGGCAAGAAAGACTGAAGAAAATGGCATCGGCTGCATCTTTTATACCCCTGGCACACTGATGTCAGGGAAGAGGTGACAGCAACCGACGCCAGACCTAGACTTTGGAATTCTGGCCGACTGAGGGTAGCCTGCCAGCAGGATAATCCAAGAGTAATGACTGCAACAGTGAAACACGATGAACATCGGGTTTTAACATGGGTCAAGAAAGGTGTTCACTGCTACTGCCGAACTACAAACCTTGCCCCTATCTCGGCCCATGTTAAAACCCGTTCCTAGGTTGGCTTTTGGAGTTCGACATTGCTGTGTTCAAGTCAGATTCAAAAATATGATAGTAAACCAATTAGATACAGGCTCTTGATGCATAAGGCTTGTGACTCAGACATCCGTCTGGCTGATGTGACCACTACCAAAAAAGTACAGTTTTGTACCTACCATAAATGTAGATGTCCGATAGATATGCAACTGCAGTCCTGATATATGGGTTGTCCAGCCTCAGGCAGCCCTTCGGTCGGCCGGATTCCAAAGTCTGGGTCCGGCGTCGGCTGATGTCGCCTCTTCCCCGACGTCAGAGCGGCTGGGGTATAAAAGCATCGGCCGACTCCATCTTCTTCAGTGTTTCTTGCCCCAGATGCCAGGTGCCCTCCAAGGAAGGCTAAATTTAGAGAATGGATAAAAATTACAGACATGCACAACAGTAATAAACAGATACACCATAACAGATATCCCCAGCTAATTTGAAAAAGGGGGAGTGGACCCAAAAAAGAGAATTACAGAGGGGTAGGAGGGAGGGAAAACCTGACTTCAGTTGCATATCTATCGGACATCTACATTTATGGTAGGTACAAAGCTGTACTATGTCCTTCAAGAATGCAACTGCAGTCCTGACATATGGGTTGAATACCATAGCCAAGCTGGGGGTGGTAGGATCTAAGATAAGGATGGTGTAGCTAAAATGCCCTGCAGGACTGCAGAAGCAAAGCCTGCTCGGGATCTGGAATATAAAGGCAGGTTGTAATGGTTGGAAAATGTATGCACGGAGCTCCATGTAGCAGCTTCTAGAATGTCCTTTGTAGCCACCCCTCTTAGAAAGGCTGTGGAGGTGGCTGTAGCTCTGGTGGAGTGTGGCCTGATATTGGCTGGCACACCTTTGCCATGGAAAGAGTAGCAGAATCTGATGCAGTTTCCAATCCATTTTGAAATTGTTTGTTTGGAAATTGCCTTTCCTTGTACTCCAGCAGCGTAAGCTACAAATAGTTGGTCAGACTTTCTGTTGGCCTTTGTTCTGTCCAAGTAGTAGCGCAATTGCCTGTGTATGTCCAAAGTGTGCAGAAGCTTTTCTCCTTTATTTTGAGGATTGGGAAAGAAAGTAGGCAGGTGAATTGCTTGATTTAGAGAAACCCTGGATATCACTTTTGGCATGAATGAAGGATTGGTTCTTAAAGAGACTCTGTCCTGATGGAAAATGAGAAATGGAGGTACTGCCATGAGGGCCTGTATCTCCGAGAATCTTCTTGCTGAAGTAATTGCCAACAGGAAAACTGTTTTCCAGGAGAGAAATTGCAATTCTGAAGATGCTGCTGGCTCAAAAGGAGGAAGAGTTAATTTTTCCAAGACGAAGTTGAGGTCCCATGCAGGCACTGGTGGTTTTCGTGGAGGTTTGATATTCTTTATCCCTCTTAGAAACTGTCTTAGCAAAGGATGTGAAAACACAGGTGGATCACAGTTGTATTTTGCTGAAATTGCTGAAGCGTATTTTTATGGAAGAATATGAAAGGCCATTGTGAAGCATTTCTGCCAAGTATTCTAGTATCTGTGGGATGCTCATTACTGATGCATCCTGACCCTTGTTGGCATTCCAGATGTTGAATCTCTTCCATTTGGCTGAATAAGTTTTTCTGGTGGAAGGCCTGCGTGCTTCCAGTAAGATCTCTTGAACTTTTTTGGAGAGAGAGATATGGGGAGAAGTCATGGAACCCTCCAAGCTGTCAGTTGCAATGTTTGCAGGTTGGGATGAACAGTCCTGTAATTGTGCTGAGTTATAAGCAGAGGCCATTGAGGCAGGAGCCATGGCTTGGTGCGAGTTATGCTCCTTAGTAATGGATACCAGTGCTGTCTTGGCCAGTCTGGAGCTATCAAAATGCCTTTCGGTTGTTCTGCTTTGATCTTCAGTAACACCTTGGTCATTAATGGTAGAGGTGGAAATGCATAGATTGTTAGAGAATTCCAGCTGAAGGAGAGAGCATCCATTCTCCAGGCTTGAGGATGGTGTGTCCTTGAGCAGAACTTCTTCAGATGATGATTGAAATGTGAGGCAAAGAGATCTATGTCCGGCCTTCCCCATGCATGAGTTATTTGTGAAAAAATGTCTGGATGCAACATCCATTCATGCGGGTCCATAATGTTTCTGCTTAGACTGTCCGCCAGAACATTGTCCTTGCCTGGGACAAACTGGGATTGCAACTGTATTTTCAGTTTCAGGGACTTTTCCCAAAGAGTCATTGTTAGTCTGCAGAGGGGGTAAGAATGGGTGCCTCCCTGTTTGTTTATGTACCACATAACAGTGGTGTTGTCTGTTTTTATTAGCAGATGACCTTGCTGAAGAAATTTTCCGAAGGCCTCGATTGCATGAATCACTGCCAACATCTCTTTTTGATTGATGTGCAGATGCAATTCTCGGGGTGCCCATTGCCCTTGAATGCATCTGCCCTCCATGTGCGCCCCCCATCCATGATCTGAGGCGTCTGTTGTAATGGTTTGGCTTGCTTGAGGTTTGTTGAAAGACATGCCTTTGTTTAGCTGGCTTGCTTGTGCCCACCACAAAAATTCCTTCTGTAGACATGGAATGAGTGGAATAATTGCTTCTAAGTTGTGGCTGTGTTGAGACCATAAACTTTAGGTACCATTGTAGTTTTCTCATGTGTAGTCTTGCCAGTGGAATCAGAAGAATGCAAGATGCCATGAAACCCAGGGCCTGCAGGATTTTCCTTGCAGTCATCTGGGTGTACTTTGCTAGGCTTTTGAAGTAATCTGGTAATTGTTCTTGTTTTTCTTCTGTGAGGAAAGCCATTTGTGAGTTTGTGTCCAGTTTGGCTCCTAGAAAAATTATTTGTTGGGATGGCAGTAGTCTTGATTTTTGAATGTTGACTGTGTATCCCAAAGCCTGTAGTAAGTGAATGACACAGTCCAAGTTTCTTATCAAGGCTTGCTTGCTGTCCGCTTGTATAAGGCAGTCGTCCAGGTAAGGGTATATTTGTATCCCCTGAAGTCTGCAATGTGCAATTACGGATGCCAGGCATTTCGTGAATACTCTGGGCGCAGTAGATAAGCCAAAAGGCAATGCTGAGAACTGATAATGCTCTGACCCTGCAAGAAATCTGAGGTATCTTCTGCAGCTGTGTCTGATTGGGACATGCAGGTATGCCTCCTTGAGGTCCAGAGTAACCAGCCAAGACCCCTTGCCCAGCATGGGAAGAAGTTGCTGTAACGTCAGCATTTTGAATTTTGGCACAATGAGAAAAGTGTTTAGAGCGGACAAGTCCAGTATAGGTCTCCATTGCTTTTCTTTTCTTGGAACAAGGAACCGTCTTGAGTAGAATCCCTGGCCTTGTTCCTGAGGAGGAACCTTTTCTATTGCTTTGATTTGTAGCAGCTTTGAAACTTGTATGAGTGCCTCTGCCCTTTGATTTTGTGGCAGGTTTGGCATGCCTTGTCTTGTTGGTAAGGTATGGAAGTGGAACCTGTAACCTTTGTCTATTATGTCCAAAATCCATTTTTCCTTTGTAAAAATGTGCCAATTTTTTGAAAATAAAGATAATTTTCCGCCTAAAGGTGCTTCTCTTTGAGCCTTGGTCGGTGGTGTCAAAGTCAAGTCATTGTGATTGTCCCTGTGGAGCAGTAGAAGTCCCTGCGCCACTTCTCTGATTAGTTGGTTGCCATTGGCGGCCCCTGTAGGAGCCTCGGTATTGCCCTCTACCTCGAGCATGCCTGTTTTTTCCCCTTTGGAACTTGTCAGTGTCTGGAAAGGACCAATTCTTCAAAGGCCAATTCCTACTGAACCTTGGTGGCTGAACCTGGAGGAAATCTTTGACTGTTTGTACTGATTTAGCCTTTTCCTCAATTGATTTCAACACACCCTGTGCATTAGCACCAAATAGCTTGTCTTTTTCCAGAGGTGCATCTAGAAGCTTTACTTTAACATGATTTGGCAATGTCTGTTCTTTCAACCAAGCATGTCTACGTATGACGGCCCCTGTCATAGCTGCCCTACATGAAGCTTCCAATGCATCATAACCACACTGAAGAAAATGATTGCTAACCTGCTGAGTATTATGAACCAAATCCTGCAAGGCCTTTCTATCTAAAGGCTCAGGAGAGGCTAACTTTTTCTGCAAATCATCCATCAAGAAATCCTGATACTGAAACATATGAAAAAGACAGTCAAGTGCCCTCATGGCAAGGGTGGATGAGGTATAAACTTTTTTACCCCACCTCTCCAGGGACCTAGATTCCCTGTCTGCGGGCAAAGGATTTTTGGCCGTGGAAGTGGCCACTCTTTTGGGCCCCTGAGAAATAGTTTCTAGATCAACAGAGTGGGCCTTAAAGAGATGTTTATGAGTTTCAGGAACCCTGTAATATCTGTCTGGCTTGACAGGAGCAGGAGGGAGAGAATCAGGAGAAGTACTGGAGTCTGAGAACACATCATCCAATACATCTAACACTGGGGGTATAGCTAAAGGCCTGTGCTGGGGTAACTTAAGCAAGTCCGAAGCCTTTTCCTGGAGTCAGAGAAATCCTGGCCCTGCCACTGAAAATACTCTCTCATGGAGTGGAGAATTTCCCCGAAAGAAATATCCTCAGGAGGAGAGGCAGAGGGAATGGATTCATCAGCATCAGAATCCTCGTAGGCCGGGAAGGATTCTTCCTGGGAATCTGAATGGCCTGACTCACCAGAGGCTTCATCTGAGGAAAGGGTATCTGCCTGCTCAACCCTAGGCCTTTTGTCTGAAGGCGGCTGAGAACCTCTGTCTGGATGAGCCTGAGAGCCCCTGATTAAAGAAATTAGATCTGCAGCTAAAGTCATGATCTGTTTATCAGAAGTGGGACCCTGTGAAAAAGATTTAGGAGAATGAGACTTAGCCTGGCTGGCAGCCTTAGCACGTGTGTAGGCCTTGATGGACAGACACAGGAGGCCTAGCTGCCCCACGTGCTGGAGTAACTTTGTCCACCGGTATGGTGTCAGGCAAATCTTGGGCTTCGGTTTCAGGAGGAAAATCAACAACCGGCACCGGGGTAGCCTCCAGGACTGAAGTGTGCGGTAAAGCGGTGTCGTCGGCCTGGAGAGGTTGAATTACCGCCTCCGAAGAGACCGATGCACTCGCGGTAGGCTTTAGCATGGTGTCGGTGGAAGTCGCAGGCCGCGAATGTCGGTCCCGGTCCTTCCGTTTTTTGGAAATATGTGCTGTCGGTAGTTCCGACGGCATGATATAGGAGTAATTTTCCCCAAAAAAGTCTTCAGCAAATTCTGCCCGGCGCCTAAGTGTGCGCTTATTGAAGCAAGCACAGGCAGCACAGGCCGAGACGTCGTGGTCTGGGCCGAGGCAGGGAAGGCAGTAAGAATGGAAGTCCTTATGAGGTATTTGTTTACCACAAGACAAGCAATTATTAACTTTTGCAGTTTTATCTGACATCGGCTGAGGCAAGAAAAGGTTCCCCAATGGGGTACTTAGCTTTTTGATGACTTCAGATCTGAAAACACAGGAGCTGGCCGACCGGCACTTGTGAACTGCTTCTGCTTCGGGCACCGTGCGGCAGGAAAGACTGAAGAAGATGGTGTCGGCTGATGCTTTTATACCCCAGCCGCTCTGACGTCGGGGAAGAGGCGACATCAGCCGACGCCGGACCCAGACTTTGGAATCCGGCCGACCAAAGGGCTGCCTGAGGCAGGACAACCCATATGTCAGGACTGCAGTTGCATTCTTGAAGGACATCAAAGAGTTCCATGACAGGAATTTTAGATCACATATCGCAGCAGGCTCAAAGAGGGGTAGAAAGAGACTGTAGAACCAGAGAAAGATTCCATGTCTATACAGGTTGCCTGATAGGAGGTCTGCTATGGAAAACTCCCTTGAGAAAGGTCTTGCAAAGTTGGGTGGAAATAAGAGGGAAGCCATCCAAACTGTTGTGGAAATTGGCCCAGGATAGCGAGATGGAGGCAACGCCAATAAGGAGATGAGAACAGCAGAATACAAGCTAAAAACTTCACTTGTAGGCAAAACTGTGAATAAATTCAGGTGCACTACCACAACGTTTCTCAACGAAAAATCCTTTATTTACCTAGGTTTCGTTCATTCCTACGAACTTCATCAGAATACAAACAACTGTTTCTACACCACATTTAAATACTGTTTTGTATGCTGTTAATTACTTAATTAATATCAATTCCCTTTTTCCATTGTATTTAATTAACTTCATTCCTTAAAGGGACACCAAACTTTACTTATAAAATCGTATGTGTATTAAGAACTGCTCCAAAAAATCAATTAATTGTATGAAATAATATTTACATTTAAAAAAACTTATACATTTTCCTAAAACATTTCAAATATATGCTACTATACATGATCGTATATAACAATATAATTGTAATACATTATAATAAAACTTATGACTACCTAAATATTACTAATATGTCATGGTGATATTACTCTACATGAATTGAACTAATTTAAATAAACTAAACGAAACATATCTTGCTGCCATATGCATATGCCTTATCAAATACGATCCATAATCAATTGTAATATAATGATAATTAATATTTAGTTTACATATCTAATGAAACATATTAATTAATACAATTTTAATTTTAATTTTAAATACACATTGATGTAAATTTATATAAATTTAAAATATTTAAAATAAATATACATATATATGCTTTCGAATGATAGTGACCCTACTACAACATCCACTACTATACCACATATTCAAACGAACAACAACCACAATTTAAAATATTATATGGTTATACAAACTTATATATACTTTATGTGCCATTTAATTTATTTATTCTTAATAATGGCATAATGGTTAAATATTCATTCAAACCAGGTGGATTATATGAATTCAATTGGACTTGCCATCTTAATTCCTCCATATCTAAATGATATTTAATAATTTTCCCTTGTTGATCATATTTTATTTGATTAATAACACAAAACTTAAATTTATGATGTGTATTATCAATAACATGCCTGGCCAAAGCATTTGTTGTTTTAAGATGTTGTATATCTAAAAGATGTTCTTTTATCCATTCCCTAAAATGCCTATTCGCTTTTCCAACATAAAAAGCTCTGCATTGTTGACACAAGGCCAAATATACAACATTCGATGTAAAACAATTATAATGCCCATTTATGTTGATTCTGCAACCATTTACAATCTCATCGATACCAGTACAATGTATATGACTACATACAGTACATTTTCCACATTTAAATTTCCTTTGATTCTAGTATTATATCTATCCACCATTACTTTATTTTCAAATACATTTTTAAATGATGGACTTTTTCTATATACGAATTTTATTGATCCCTGAAAATTTGTCTCCCAACTCTTTCATTTACCAGCATGTTCCAATTCTTTCTCACTATTGACTCAATGTTTTTATAGGAATCATTATAGGTAGTTATATATAAAGGAACGTCATTATATTTGTTTTCAACCCTGGATGTACTTATGGTATTCATTTGATTTAAAAAAACAGATTTTAGTATTGCCGTATATGTACCATTTTTCCTCTCTTCTTTCACCTCATTATATATATTCATACAAAACTGTTCGGGATAACCCCTATTAATAAAGAGTTGTGTTATATATTGCAATTCATCTAAAAAATCCTGCTCATCACTTACCATTCTGGCTGCCCTGACCATCTGCCCTTTAATAATGGCTTTTTTCTGATGGTCAGGGTGCCAGCTACTAAAATGCAAATACGCATTTGAAAAAGTTGATTTTCTATGAATTTTTGTTTTTAAACTTTTTGTTTCTCTATTATATATAATATTCACATCTAAGTAAGTGATGTCATCATTGCTAATCTGATGAGTAAATTTTAAGAATCTAACTGTTGTATTGATATATTCCAAAAAAGACTTTAAAGTTTTTTTATCATGATTCCAGATAATAAAGATGTCATAAATATATCTGGTGTACATCCTAATATATTGATAGTATTCAGATTGAAACAAATAATTATTTTCCCAATAGCTCATAATTAAGTTAGCATACTTGGGGGCACATGGTGCCCCCTTTGCTACTCCACTTATTTGCTGATAATAACTCCCTTCAAAAAATAAAAAGTTGTTATTTAAAACAATTTCCATCAGATTAATGTATTAATTTTTTCTTGCTCATATAAATGTGTCTCAAACAATTGTTCTTCGAGCCATATTAGACCAATATCATGAGGAATAGTTGTAAAAAGGTTGCAGACATCAACTGTTACAAAACTATATTCACTTTCCATTTTAATTTCTTTAAGTTTACTTAAGAAGTCCCATGAATCCTTAGTGATATAAGTGAACCGTGTCATACTCTCCTTAAAAAAATAATCCAAATAATGACTTATATAACATGTTTTACTTCTTTTCCCATCTACGATGGGTCGAAACTGAAGGTTATTAAGGCCCTTATGTATCTTTGGAATTCCAAAGATACCACTTATTACTGGATTTTCATTGTGTAAATATTCATGTTCTTTCTCAGATATTTCACCTTGATATAACATATCATCCAATAATATATCTATTCTCTTAAAGGCTATATTGACTTGATTTTTACTCACTTCCACATAAGTATCACTTAGTAACATATTAGTCATATAAGAACTATAATCATTATTGTCAATGATGACCATACCATTGCCTTTTATCTGGCCTCATAATTCTTATATTCATGTTATTACTTATTTCTTTAAATAAAATTTGTTCCTCATTTGTCATATTTGAATGTATTTTATTCTTATATGTTCTATGAAACATTCTTACATCATATTCACTTATTTTTTCAAAAATAGCTATATCATCATTCATGGGCGGATTAAATAAACTTGGTTTTTTAAAGTTGTTGTGTTGTTCATTTTGGCCATCTATTTTATTCTGAAAAAATACTTTTAAATTTAATTTTCGTGTAAATAATTTTAAGTCTAGTATTGATTCCACTAGACTGCCTTTTTTACAAGGGACAAAATTAAACCCTTTTGAAAACAAATTTACATGTTTTCCACTAATAGTTAAAGTGGAATAATTAAACACTTTAAAATCTTGATTTTCATTGGTCACTATAATAGGGTTACTTAAAAAGGCATGTTCAATAGTGTTAATAGTTTTATCAACATTAGACGTGTTATTTACCACCATGACATGTGTTTCCAAATCCATGCATTAGCACCAAATAGCTTGTCTTTTTCCAGAGGTGCATCTAGAAGCTTTACTTTAACATGATCTGGCAATGTCTGTTCTTTCAACCAAGCATGTCTACGTATGACGGCCCCTGTCATAGCTGCCCTACATGAAGCTTCCAATGCATCATAACCAAACTGAAGAAAATGATTGCTAACCTGCTGAGTATTATGAACCAAATCCTGCAAGGCCTTTCTATCTAAAGGCTCAGGAGAGGCTAACTTTTTCTGCAAATCATCCATCAAGAAATCCTGATACTGAAACATATGAAAAAGACAGTTAAGTGCCCTCATGGCAAGGGTGGATGAGGTATAAACTTTTTTTACCCCACCTCTCCAGGGACCTAGATTCCCTGTCTGCGGGCAAAGGATTTTGGCGTGGAAGTGGCCACCCTTTGGGCCCCTGAGAAATAGTTTCTAGATCAACAGAGTGGGCCTTAAAGAGATGTTTATGAGTTTCAGGAACCCTGTAATATCTGTCTGGCTTGACAGGAGCAGGAGGGAGAGAATCAGGAGAAGTACTGGAGTCTGAGAACACATCATCCAATACATCTAACACTGGGGGTATAGCTAAAGGCCTGTGCTGGGGTAACTTAAGGAAAGTCCGAAGCCTTTTCCTGGAGTCGGAGAAATCCTGGCCCTGCCACTGAAAATACTCTCTCATGGAGTGGAGAATTGGAATCCGTCCGACCAAAGGGCTGCCTGAGGCAGGACAACCCATATGTCAGGACTGCAGTTGCATTCTTGAAGGACATCAAAGATTTCCATGACAGGAATTTTAGATCACATGTCGCAGCAGGCTCAAAGAGGGGTAGAGAGAGAATGTAGAACCAGAGAAAGATTCCATGTCTCCACAGGTTGCCTGATAGGAGGTCTGCTATGGAAAACTCCCTTGAGAAAGGTCTTGCAAAGTTGGGTGGAAATAAGAAGGAAGCCATCTAAACTGTTGTGGAAATTGGAAATAGCTGCTAAATGGACTCAAATAGTAGAAGCTGATGCCCCATTGTCAAATAACTCAGAAAGATACTGGAGTTTAACTGCTGTAGGAATTGAAGAAGGATCTAGCATCTGATTATTAGACCAGATAGCGAATCTTTTCCACTTGTCTCTGTAGAGTTTTCTGGTGGATGGTTTATGGGAGGCTAGAATAATATCGCGGACATGGGAGGAGAGGGTTTCCTGCCTGGCGACTAAAGGAAGTAGAGAAACCAAGCTGTCAGCTTGAGAGTGGACAGATTTGGGGGAGTCAGCCCTTTTGGGTGAGATATCGGGTCCTGATGAGTGTCCAGGATCCAAGGAGGTTGTAATAGGCGAGAGTGGAGGAAGGGATACCACACTTGTCAAGGGCAGAAAAGGGCAATGAAGATTACTTTGCATCTCAACCGGATTGCTTTCTTTAGAAATAGGAGTATCAAAGGTATTGGAGGATAAGCACAGAGGAGACCCGCGGGACAATTGTGAGTCAAAGCGTCTCTCGGTGATTCCCTGTCTGGGGTAAAGAAGGCAAAGTAGCTGCTGCATTTTTTGCTTGAAAGGGAAGCAAAAAGATCACAGCAAGGTGGACCCCAACGGCTGAAGATTTCTGCCGTCACGTTCGGGTTGAGAGACCACTCGTGTGGATGGAGGATGCATCTGCTCAGCCTGTCCTCAATCACGTTGGAGCTCCCCGGGAAATGTGTTGCAATTAGAAAGTGGTTGGAAGCTATCGCCTAATGCCAAATTCTCACGGCCTTGTGACATAAGGGGTAGGATTTGGTCCCTCCCTGTTTATGTACCAGATGACAGACATGTTGTCCAACTGGACTGCAACCATTCATAATGGAAGGAGCGGATGAAGTGCCTGCAATGCTAACAGCACCGCTCTTAACTCCAGGACGTTGATAGGCAAGTTGACCTCCAAACTGGACCACGTGCCTTGGACTGTCTTTCCCTGGCAGTGGTCCCCACACCCTATCATCAAAGCGTCAGTGGTCACCGTGGCACTGTGTTGGGGAGTCTGGAAGGGGCGGCACCAAAGATTTTTTATCTGTTCTCATCCACCAGAGGAGATCTTGTCTGCAGGAACTGGTGATGAGAATCTGTGAGTTTAGAGGCTGGAGATTGGATATCCACTGGGACAAAAGGAGCCACTGTAATAGTCTTGTATGCAATCTTGCCAGGGGGACAACCGGGATGGCTGCCGCCATAGACCCTACAGCCTGTAGAACTTCCCTTGTAGACACATTCCTTTGACAGAGTATCACTTGTACTTGTAATCTTAACTTCAGACACTAGTAAAGACAAACTTCAACACTTGAAAACTGCAATACACCAACTGTGGTGTATTGCACTTGTAATCTTAACCTCTGAAGTCTGTGAGGAGGGAGAGAGACTTGGCTTGTTTGAGTATTGAATACTGACTGCTCCTATAAATTCCATTTGTTGGGTAGGATGAAGGTTGGATTTTTTCCCAGTGTATTGTGATGCCTAGAAACTCTGCCAGTGCTTGAGTGTAGCGGAGGGCCATGACCAGTAGGCGCTTGGTGGGGGCGGAGAGGAGCCATTCGTCTAGATATGGAAACACCTGGAATCCCTGAAGTCTCAGATAAGCTGTTACCACTGCTAGGCCTTTTGTGAACACTCTGGGGGCTGTCAAGAGACCGAATGGCAGGGCTCTGAATTGGTAATGATTGGCTCCCAGCCAGAAGCGAAGGAGACTCCTGGAGCACTTGTCTATTTTAATGTGATAATACGCATCCCGGAGATCTATCCAGCACATCTTGAAGAAATGGGAGAATGGATTGTATCGTGACTATGCGGAATTTGGTCTGAACTACTGATTTATTTAGTTGGCTGAGATCCCAAATGGGTCTCCAGTCCCTGGTCTTTTTTTGGCACCAAAAAGAATCCTGAGTAGAAACCGGATCCACACTGGTCTGGGGGGACTTGTTGGATGACTCCTTTTAGACACAGCTTTCTTATTTCTGAAGCTGCTTCTTCCCTTTGACTGGGTGGAACATTGGGAAGGCATTTTGGAGGTTTTGGGAAAGAGATTAGAGGGAGGTAATAACCTCTGGAAATTATTCTCTGCACCCACTGATCATTTGTAATAGAGTGCCAGGCAGTTTGGTGCACAGAAAAACAAGCCCAGACTGCTTCCAGAGGAAAGCAATCGGGCAGCACTTCAGGAGCACTGATAAGGTCGTCCAGAGAAAGAATCCCTGGAGTCCTGATTTCAGGGACCCCCTCTGCCCCTAAAGGGGCGTCTTCCAATATTGGAACCATCTCTGTCTCTGGGGGAATCCTCACCACGTTCACTACGGAAAGGGCCTTGAGATTTGTTGTGCCATATCTTTCCACTCCTCTAGTTTCTGGAGAAAGAACGCTGAGATTTGAAAAAATGTAGGCCAACAGCAGACAAGGTTTTTCCATCCTGCTCGCACCTGGCTAATGTGTCCTTCACTTTAGAACCGAACAAAGCAGATGGTTCGATAGGGGCATTCAAGAAGGAAGACTTAAAGGAGTCCACAAAGTCACAAATGCACATCCAGGCATGGCGTCCCATAACTGCACCTGCAGCTCTAGCCGCCTCATGGACAAGATGGAGATCGACTCTAGGGTAGCAAGCAGAGAAGCAACTTTATCGTGCACCCCATCAGAAACTTGACCCGCGAGGATTCCAGAGAGTTCAGAGATGAGATCTCTTTGGAGCCTCGTAAAATGTTACAAATAATTCAGAGACCTGACAGCAAAAGTCGTTGAAGCAAAAACTTGCTTCCCTAATCTGTCCACCACCTGGGACTCTCTGTTGGGTGGATGGACAGTAGGACTTTCTTCCACAAGGTTTTTTTTTTTTTGTGGCAGCCGCCACAACCATAGCATCTACTGGTAAGCCTCTAGACAGATGGGGCTGTTCCTCTGGAGAAGAAAGTATCTTGTCTGGTCTCCGAGGAATGGCCTCAACGGTATCAGGGTTCTTCCACGCCTGCTGCACGATGAGCTGTACTAACGCATCGGTGGGGGGGGGGGGTCACCCAAGAAGTAGAGAGCCGACAGTGGAAGGCCTGCAGGAATATGGATTCCTCCGAGAAAGGGTTGGAGGGCTTCCAGTCACCCCTCTGCCTCAAAATTACCAGGATGTCTCCAAATGAGACAATCAGGGGGTGACAGTGGGGACCCTTCCCCTCATTATCATAGTCCATATCCTCAGTGAGGGACTCCTCTGGGGAGTCCATGTGTTTCCTTTTACACGTCCATTTCCGAGGTGCTTCTTCAGTGGGAGCATCTGAAGAAGACTCCGAAAGGAGGTTACCCTATACAGAGGTTTCTTGAGGCTTGCTCTCTCGGTGTCCTGGGGAGGTGGCCTGTGACAGCTGCAGCTCAAAAGGAGCAGGGGGAATGTCCAATGTAGGAAAAGTGCTTCCCGAAGCAAGCACCCTCTCCATCACATGGAAAGCAGGCCCGCCCAAAACAGAGAAAGACAATCTCGGAACTGGGGTCGCGGCCTGATCCCGGGGACAGAGTCTCAAGCAAAACTAGGGCTGGTGTCACCCCCGGATCCAAAGACAGAACTGATGAAACAACTAGAACCATAACTGGAGCCAGGGGCTCCACCCCCCAAGCATGAGACTGAAGAAGGGGTGGTTCCGAAGGAACCAAAACCCAAAGGGGCCTCAAAGAAGGTCACTGCTGGCACCGAGGAGAGGACTCCCCCCCGATGACATCGGAGCTACAGGCCTTGGAACCGAAGGGTCCAAGGGAGGAGAATACATGGGAGTCATGGGGGCAATGGCCCCAAAACCCAGAGTGGGATGGGTTTTAGGAAAATTTGTAATCCTTCTGGCTGTGAGCAGCTGATCGAACAGCCACACCACATCCAATTCAGACAGACTCCTGGTGGACCTTACCAACACTCCTGAGGGGCAGTCAGGTCAGTCCAAAAAGTGGCTAAAGGCTTGTCCTGAAAATGGATCCAAAGAGGGGAGTACTGGGTCCGTGGTGTAGGAAATGTCAGCACCGAGGATTCCAGTTTCAAAACAGGCAAAAGGGGGACTATCGGTGACCGAGAAAGGGCTCAGAGCAGAGGGAATTGCTAGAGTGGAAGTCATTACTGGCTCCGAAGAAGTGGTCGGTACCAATCTTGGAACGCAGATGGGTGATATCGGTGCAGAGGTAATAGCAGGCAATAAGGCTGGAGCCGAAATCACACTAGGAGCCGTAGCAGTCAATTCAGAGGGTGGCGCCGATGTGGAAGTCATCAAAATGTCTGTAGAGACCACTGGAGCAGAACTCTGAGCCGAGGAGGCGATCTTGTGCTCTGTGGAAGACTTGTGGGCCTTATGCTTACAAGGCTTCCCTTATCACCAGCCGGTGAAGAGGGGTCAGAATGTGGACGTTTTTTGTCCTTAGATGGATGGGTTGAGACCACCGATGCAGAAAGAGCCTCAGAATAGGGTGAAGAAAGCAGGCCTTTCAAAACAAGTTTATTTTTTCTTTCATTCAGTGTCCAGTGACTGAAACTGACACAAATCTGACAGGGAGGTTTCACAGATAAGTGGGAAACCCCCAGACAATTTACACAATCATGCAGGTCGCTATTGGGGAGTTTACCATTGCAGGAAGTGCAATGCTTAAACCCCGAAGTCCCTTTCTTTTCAGACATATTAAGTATATTGACACAACAATTCAAAAAAGGAGAGAGAAAGGAAGGAAAAAGAGAAAAATACCAACGATGGTATTAAGAATGCCACAAGGGTAAAGAAGGGCCTTTACCAACAAAGGTAAGAAGAGGATACCCGTGGGTAGAGCTGGTTAAGATAATAAGATATAGAAGAGTTTTAGGAGAAAAAAACTTAAAAAATACAGTAAATTTTGAAAAAACATAACACTTAGCTGGAGAGCTCAGTGAAACGCTGCTATATGGCTGCACGGCAAACAAGATCTGCGGTAACTGGGAGAAGGGCATTGTGGGTAGCAGCTTAGCTTGAGAGTTTTTGGTGTATGTGAGCTTGGCAATAGGCCGACTCAGTGATGTATAGGAAGAAGATTAACAACCTTAGATGTTCATTATACTTATAACTGCTGCAGTAGCCTTAGCTATATGGGTAGATTACCATAGTTTACTACATTTGGGAGATGGAAGAAGAATCCAGGAACCTCTGGAGAATGGTTCATGCAAAGCCTTATCTAGACTTAGAGAAAGAATAAAGCTTACAATGCTTTGTAAATGTACATACATAGGACCAAGCAGCAGCTTCTAGAATATTTATAAAATCCAACCCTTTCCAAAATGGAAGGCTCAGAATTAGCATTGTAGCCTTACAGCAAGAGGTTCTCCGGTTCGATTCTTGGCTGGAGTGTCTTCTGTGCGGAGTCTGCATGTCCTCCCTGCATTTGTGTGGGTTTCCTCCAATGTTACAAAGACATGCATCTGAAGTGTTTCTCCCCAGGCCTCAGCGGAAAATTGGCTTTGTTCCAAATCGGACTTTCCCAGTAAACAAATGTTAAATAAATACATTATTTATTTATTTATTTAATTTATTTATTTATTTAAATAAATAAACAAATAAATAAATGACATAGATGAAGCCAAGGCCCTTGCAGAAAGGACATTGACTTTGCCTGGAACAGATTTATTATGGTGAGTAACCATTTCAAAGTATTCTGTTTTGACAAAAATTGACCCTTTTTCTCACCTTCATAAGTAGTAAACAATTGATCCGAGGATCTGAGGGATATAGTTCTGTCAAGATAGTACAAGACTTGTCTGTGGAAATCCAAGGTATGGAGTACCCTTTCTCTCTCATTTTCAGATTCAGTGAAGAAAATGGGAAGACGGACAGTTTCACTTTAAGTGAACATAGATACCACTTTAGGTATAAAAGAAGGATTAGTTCTCAAAGAATCTCTGTCCCTTAAAAAATGAAGTACAATTGACTCACCTTAACAGCTTGCAACTCAGATATCCTTCTTACAGAGGTCAGAACAATCAGTAAAACTGTTTATGTTGATTCAAATGGAGCAAATATTAGCTTCTATAGCACAAAATTAAGATCCCAAGGAGGGGCCACTGGTTTACTTGGTCTTTTACGCAAAACCACTTTCAAGAACATTTTAACATGAGACTGAAATAAAAAAGAGGAGGGTCTATGGGCAGATAAGTGAACCTGATAGAGGAACAAGAAAGGCCATAGGCTAGTAACTCACACAAATATTCTAAAACCAGAGAACAACTAGCCCTGAATAGTTGCTGATTATGTCACTGGCATCAACTAGAAAACATTTTCTATCTGCTAATATACGATTTTCTCATAGCAGGCTTTCCTGCCTCCAATAGAAAATGCTGCACTTCCCTCACTAAAGAGTTGCCTAAAAGGAATTAAGACCTTGCCATCCAGTCAGCTCCGATATCAGTCATTTTCAAATGCACGTGTTCTAGTGTGAGTAGATCCAGTCTGAAAGAAAACTTATGGTAAGTGCCACGGACATTTCCTTGTATCACACCCCTGCACTTTTATCCCTCTTGAAACTGCTCCTCGAGTTAAGTCAGTGCATCTCTGATGACTGCTTTACAACAGAGAGGGAAAAGGGGAGGCCAGGATTTAAAAACATCTGTCGTCTCCACCAAAAGATTCCTTTTCTGACAAACCACAGCAGTAGGATTTGAAAGAAATAAAGGTGCTGATGCGGAGACCAAAGAAATTCTAAATACCCCAATCTCTTTTCTCATGTGGAGTCTTGTCAAGGGTATCATGAGAATCACAGATGCCATGAGACCAGGGTTGCCAGATTTCTGACTGGCCAGGTAGGGACAAAGTAAAGACTAAAAAAAAAAAAAAAAGTCTTCCACGTCTTTAATGCGGAACATCAGAGTTCCGCATTAAACAGAAGTAGCCCCGGGCCAATCAAAAATAAACACAGAGCTACTTCTGTTTAATACGAAACATCGCAGTTCCGCATTACACAGAAGTAGCTCTGTTTTGCAATTTTTTCATTGGCTTGTATACCGGTATACGGGCCAATCAAAAATCGCTAAACACGGAGCTACTTCTGTTTAATGTGGAACTGCGATGTTCCGCATTAAACAGAAGTAGCTCTGTTTTGCAATGTTTTGATTGGCCCGTATACTGGTGTACGGGCCAATCAAAAACTGCTAAACACAGAGCTACTTCTGTTTAATGTGGAACATTGCAATTCTGCATTAAACAGAAGTAGCTCTGTTTTGCGATGTTTTGATTGGCTCGTATACCGGTATACGGGTCAATCAAAAATCGCTAAACACGGAGCTACTTCTGTTTAATGCGGAACATCGCAGTTCCGCATTAAACAGAAGTAGCTCTGTTTTGCGATGTTTTGATTGGCCCGTATACCGGCATACGGGCCAATCAAAAATCGCTAAACACGGAGCTTCGTTTAATGTGGAACTTCGCATTAAATAGAAGTAGCTCCATGTTTAGCGATTTTTGATTGGCCCGTATGCCGGTATACGGGCCAATCAAAAAAAAAAAAAAACAAAGCGGAGGCTGTCTGGGATTTAAACCGGCAGGGCGGAACTCGGGATCAGGCTGCTGATCTCAGGACAGTCCCGCCCAAATAGGGACGTCTGGCAACCCTGCATGAGACCCACAATTCTGACATATTCCCTCGCAGGGACCAAAGTCTGAGTGGAAAACCTTAGAAACAGATCTAAATAAGGATCTATTTTTTTTTCCTGTGGAAGAAAAGCTCTTTGAACTGAAGTGTCTATTTGGCATCCCAGGAACACAATCCTGTGATGTGGGAGTCAAGAAAGACTTTTGACTGTTCTCTTGGAATCCCAACTTGTGTAACAGATCTCACATCCAAGACAGGGAGATTCCTGATACTTTGAAAAAGACTCTGCAAGGATAAGAAAGTCATTTAAACATGGAAAAATGTGGATGCCCTCTAGCCTGCAAGGAGCTATAACAGGAGCTAGACACTGTGAACAATCATGGTGCACCAGACATTTATTTATTTTTATTTATTTCATTTGTTAACCAGGTAATGTCCGACTGGGCATGAGGCCCATTTTCAGTGAGGGCCCGGGGAGAAAAGCCCTAATACACACAGACTGACGGTATTGAACCATCAAAATGAATGCATATTAATTAAATTAACAATACAGAAAGCAAAATCAGTAAAGTAATTAACTAAATAACAATTTTAACAAAATTGGCACAGTTTGAGATGAAATTAACAGCATGACTTAATAGTGAGAACAGTGTGATACAGTTTGTCAAGAAAGAGCAATGCAGTCTCCAGACAGTTATAAGACAAAGCTGTATATGCATTTACATTGCTAACCGAGAATGTTGAACCAAGTTAGCTTTCAGCAGTTAACTGTAGCTGTGAGAATGAGCTAGTTTAGGGTGACAGTAGGTGGCCTAGCCAGGAGTAAGGCAGGAGCAGAGCCAATGTTTTGCTAGGTGTTCCTTAAGGAGGTGTTTGAACTCAAGAATGCTGGGGTTTTTAGCTATAGGTTGAGGAAGGGTGTTAAGAGTTTGGCAATTTTATAAACGTAAAGGGCGGTGCCTTGTGTGTTGTGGGGTTGAGTAATCCTTAACATTAGTTTGAGGATCTTGGTGATCTAGGATTGCTGTTGGGTTGGATTAGGTTAGCGAGTGCCGGGCAGTCGTTTGCTTTGCAAATTATTCTGTGGGCTATGGACAATTGGTTTAAAGTTAGAAAGTTTGTGAGTTCTAACCATTTGAGTTGTGAGAGTACTGAGCAGTGGTGGGTTCTGTAAGGGGGGCCTGTAGCGAATTTGGCAATTTTGTTGTAGCATGATTCTAGATTATTTAGGTCTGATTTACGAATGTTTGTAAACACTTGGGAGCCATAGAGGATGGTGGACAGTAGTTGTGTGCAGGCAGTGGCTAGTCTGGCACTTTCTGTAAGGCAAGGTTTAATTCTATATAGGGTGCCTAGTTTGGAGTGGACTTTTTTGATGGTCAGGGAGATGTGGGTATTGAACCTTAGGTTTTCGTCAGTTGTGACACCTAGAAATTTGGTTTGGTTAGTGGGTTCTATTTTGGTTCCGTTTGTGGAAAGGATTGAAAGTAGGGGTCAGACATGTTTTGGGTTTATTACAATTGAAAACAATTAACTTGGTTTTGTTAGGGTTTAGTATGAGTTGATGGTTAGTGAGGTGGTTTTCTATATCCTGGAAAGAGTTTTGTTTGTAGATCCTTGGGGGTGGAGGCTGAGCAGATTAGTGTAGAGTCGTCTGCATACTGGACTATGGTGGCTAGTTGAGTTGCAGAGCTGAGGTTGCTTGTAAAAACTGTAAAGAGAAGGGGGCCAAGTTTGGATCCTTGGGGTACACCAACAGTGATGAGTAGAAGGGGAGAAAGGGTGTTTTCCCATTTGGTGGCTTGCTGACGGTTAGAGAGAGAACTATGGAACCAGGACAAGGCTGACGTGTTGAGGCCATGAGATGACAGTTTTAGTAGGATTTGGTGGGAGATGGTTTCAAAGGCTTTTTGGCATATCAAGAAATATGGAGGAGACCATTTGGCCTCAGTTTATGAGACCCTGAATGGTGTTTGTGAAAGATAGCAGGGCAGTGCTGGCATTCGACCTAAAGCCATGTTGCTTGGGGAGAGGAGGTTGTGATTAAGGAGGTGGTGAGGAGCTGGGAGTGAATGCATTTTTCTAAGACCTTGGCTAGAGGGGAGAGGATGGCTATGGGATGGTAGTTAGCTGGATCTTTAGAGGGGCCACCTTTGTGTAGGGGAATGATGTGAGATATTTTCCACAGAGAGGGGACATATTGTTCAGAGACTGAGTGGTTGATCAGGATCGATATGGGATAGACTATTGACGGGGTAGCAAATCTAAGGAATTCATTAGGAAGTTGATCAGCAGCTAAACAGCAGGGTCTGAGCTTGGAAAGGAGTGATTTTATGTAGTTAGTTTGGACTGGGGTGAAAGAGAAGGGGGTAGGGGAGTCAGAAGAGGGAAAGGGTACAGTGAGAGGTTGATTAATCTGATTAACAAGAAGTGATGTGATTGAGTTAATAAAGTGGGTATTAAATTGTGTAGCTATTGGGTCAATAACCTTGGAGGTGGCAGGTGGGGGGGGGGGTAGGGATATAGCCTGGGTTGAGAAGATTGTTAATGTTTTGCCAAAATGTTTGGGGGTTGTATTGGTGGTTTTGTTGATCTGAAAGGAAGTAGTTTTACTAGTCTGTTTTTATCTTGTCTCTTAGCCTGGTTATGGAACTGTTGATATGTTGTGTGGATTGTTTTATTTTTGGTGGTGTGGTAAGCAGCCCATGCCCTGTCTCTTTGCTTTAGCAGTGCTATGGTATCTCTAGTTAGCCAAGGTATGTACCTAGCTTTTACTCTTATTTTTCTTGTGGGTGCTAGAATAAGTATTTTAAGAAGGGTATTTTTGAAAGTAAAGGACTGCCTGATCAAGTGGGAGGTTTCTATGAGGTTACTAGTTGCTTTGCTGAAGTAGAAGTTGAAAGTGGAGGGGGAGAAACTTTTCTTGTTCCGGACACATTTATATACTATGTTGGTTTGTGTCAGAGTTCTTTTTCTGTACAGGAAGGTAGGTGAGTGGTCACTGAGGGAGTCTGGAAGGCAGCCTGCTAAGTAACCTAGATTGGGTTTGTTAGTATCCAATCTAGAGTGGACTGCTTTTTTGAGTGTACATCTAACTGGGTAGGACAGGATATGGTTTGGGTGAAATCGAAGAGGTTTAGGAAATTGGAGGGGTTGTTGGAGTTGCAGGAGTGCCAATTCAGATTGAAGTTTCCAGATTAAAATTAGATGATGCCCAGGTGACAATATTTTCAATTATGAGTAGGTTGTTACCAGGGAGGAGATGGGTGGTTATTATAAAAAGTATGTCTTACTATAACGTTCCATCTGTGTTGTTGATCTTCATTCATTCATTACTGATGGGTTATCGGTTCCGTCCTCTGAACCGAGCCAGCCAATATCAAGCTCGCGTCAGCCAAAAACTCTCAAGCCAAGGTCCTACCCAGAATGCTCTGCTTCATTACTTCAGATAGAGTTTGCAAGTTGATAGATAAAACTAAAGGCTACCTCTGGTCATAACAGACCTACAAAAAAAGAGTAAATGAGATCAACCAAGAACCTCTGGATGGGGGGACAGAAGGTGGGAAGTAATGAATGAACAAAGATCAACAACACAGATGGAATGTTATGGTAAGACATAACTTCTTTATCCAATGTTGTTAATCTTTGTTCATTCCATAATTGATGGGACAGAGCCCCCCCAGCTACCTGTATTCCTGGGTGGCCCTCATGGAAGGATATTCCTGAGCACCATGGAGCCAAAGGAAGCTCTACCTTTGGAGGCTAAGTCCAATTTGTAATGAAGAATAAAGGTATGAGGTTTGGCCAAAGTTGCAGCTAAGCAAATATCATTGAGGGAAGCCTTCGCATGGAAAGCTGCTGAAGTTGCCCCAGATCTTGTAGAATGTGCTTTGACTCTGAGGCAAGGTGAGATTTTTTTTTTTGTAGATAAAGGTTATACGACTTCTAAATCATGAAGCCAATGTAACTTTTGATATAGGATGACCCCGTCAAGGTCCAGAAAAAGCCAGAAACAGTCTGATTTACGGGTAGATTTTGCTCTGTCCACATAAAATCGTAATTGTTGGATTTCTCCCAGTTTATAGTCATTCCCAGGCTTCAAACTGTTAAGAGAGTATCCTACAGGGCTTCTTCCAGTCATCTAGATATGAAAACGCCTGGAATCCTTGAAGTCGCAACTGAGCTATAACCACTGCCATGTATTTTGTGAACACACTGGAGGCTGTAGAGAGACCGAAGGGCAGGGCTCGAAACTGGTAGTGACTGGTTCCTATACAGAAGCGGAGATATCTTCTTGAGCATTTGTCCATTTTTATGTAGTAATACGCATCTTGAAGATCGACAGAGCACATCCAATCTTTTTCTTCCAGAAGAGGAACGACAGACTGAACTGTGACCATCTGGAATTTCTCTGTTTTTACAAATTTGTTTAGTGTACTGAGATCCAGAATTGGTCTCCAGTCCCCTGTCTGTTTTGGCACTAAAAAGAACCTTGAGCAAAAACCACACCCTATCTGATCTGGGGGGACCATCTGGATGACTCTTTTTGTAGCAGCTTTTGGATTTCATGTGCTGCTGTTTCCTTTTGACTGGGTGGAATGTCGGGTAATACTCTTGATGAGACTAAGCAAAGATGGAAGGGATGTGACAGCCTCTGGATATAATCCGTTGTATCCAAGAGTCAGTTATCTTTTGTCAGGCAGCAGGGTACAAGGAGAAATGACCCATGACCACTTCCAGAGGTGAGCAGTCGGGCAACGGTTCAGGAGCGCTGATAGGTTGGCCAGAGAGAATCTCTGGAACCCCGGTTTCATGGACCTCCTCTGCCCCAAAAGGAGAGTCTTCCATTGGAGTTCCCCTTTCTGCCTCTAGGGGAGAACTCTGCACGTGCATCCCAGTAAGAACCCTGTGATTTCATGTGCCCGATCTTTCCACCCTCTGACTTCTGGAGTAGAATCGCTGAGGAGTGGAGTGTCTGACACCAACTGCAGACAGGGTCTTGCCATCTTGTTCGTACCTTGTCAGCGTATCCTTGACTTTAGGGCCAAACAAAGCGGCGGCCTCTATGGGGCATTCATGAAGGACGCCTTAAAGGAGTCCACAAAGTCACAAAGGCGCATCCAAGCATGTCATATGGTGACGATACATGCGCCTGCCTCTCTAGCCACCCCTTCCGTTGCATGAGAAATAAGAAGCATAGAAGAGTTTAGAAGCCACATTATCATGGACTTCATCAGAAACAGCTCCTGCCAAGGTTTCAGAGAGCTGGTTGATAGGATCTTGCTGAAGCCTGGTAAAATGTGCCAAATAATTCAAAGACCTTACAGCAAAGGTCAATGAAGCAAATGCACGCTTCCCTAATCTGTCAATCGCCCAAGACTCTTTGTTGGCTGTCTTCTGCCAAATCCTTCTTTGTAGCAACTGCCACCACCACAGCATCTACTGGAAGACCTCGTGACCAATGGGGGTGCTCAGCTGGGGGCAATAATATTTTATCTGGTCTCTTAGGTATCACTTCCATGGTGTCAGGAGGCTTCCATGCGCACTGCACAATGAGCTGGACAAGGTAGGGCCTGGGCACGAAAAGCCTGCAGGAATACGGATTCCTCAGAGGAAAGATTACAGGGCTTCCAGTCACCCCTCTAAGGATCTAGAGGATGTCACCACAGGACACCTCATCAGTGGGTGATGGTGGGGACCCTTCCCCGTAATCAAAATCTGTATCTTCAGTCAATGACTCCTCAGTGGAGTCCATCTGCTTTCTCTTACATGATACTTTGCGGGGTACTTCCTCAGTGGGAGGTTCTGGGGAAGACTGTAAAGAGGGGGTCCCCTGAGGAGGAGAAACCTGAGGCTCTTGTGCCTGGTGTCTGGCAGTTGAAGCTTGTGGCAGCTGTGGCACCGAGGGGGGAGAGGACTCCGACAAATGAGCTTTGCCAGCGGAGGCCAGCACCCTCTCCATGGCCTGGAAGGCTGGCCCACCTAAGAAGGGATGGCAGCCCAGAACAGAGTACAACAACCTCAGAACCAGGGTTACACCCTACCCCGACAAGCCAGCCCCCAGACCAAGAGTCTCAAGAAGACCGTGAACCATAAGAGAGAGCATCCCTGGTAGTTGCCATAGAAAAAAATTAGAAGTTATGTACCTACCATAACGTTCCATGTTAGTTGTCTTCTCTCGCCTTCTTTCTTGCTGGATGGGTTCGGAGCCGATCCTCGGCTCCGACTCAGCACTTGCTTTAGCTCGAGAACTCCTTTTACCAGCTCGAGGCAACCCTATATCCCATGATGCAAGGCGGAACTACCTCAGATCTCGTTTGGCAGCTAACTTACCCTGCTAAAGGTTATCCTAACCAAATTAGGAACAAAGTTTCCTAAAAGAAGTCCTCATAACAAAGATCCAGAGGAAACAAACTAATAGGAACTCTTCAAGATCTGTCCAGGCCAGGAAGGAGGGAGGGAGAAGAAAGAAGGCGAGAAGACAACTAACATGGAACGTTATGGTAGGTACATAACTTCTAAATGTTAAGTTGTCAATCTCGCCTTCATTCTTGCTGGATGGGACCGCCCCTAGCACCTGTATCCCGGTGGCTCAATGGAACAGACTCTTGAGAACTGTGGAACCAAAACTGGCCCTATCTCTGGAGGCCAAATCCAACTTGTAATGAGAAACAAAGGTATGAGGCGTGGCCCAAGTAGCTGCTGCACAAATGGTATCAATGGGAAGTCTATCCTGAAAAGCTGCAGAAGTGGATAGACTCCTGGTCGAGTGTGCTTTTGGCTTAGAAGGTAGTTGTTTGCCTCTGAGAGAGTACACATAGGAAATGGTGGAAGTCAACCATCTGGATAAGGTCACTTTAGAAACTGGAAGACCTAACCTGTTTTCTGCATAAGAGACAAACAATTGGTCCGATTTTCTAATTTGTTTAGTCCTATGCAAGTAGTACCTGAGCTGACGATGGACATCCAAAAAATGCAATTTCTGTTCAGCTCTGTCAGAATAGTTAGGGAAAAAGACTGGTAATTCTATAGATTGGTTAATATTGGTTTGAGATACAACCTTGGGGAGAAAGGAAGGGTTAGTTCTTAACGATACCCTGTCCTTATGAAAAACCAAATAAGGTTTGAATACAGAGAGCTTGAATCTCGGAAACCCTTCTAGCAGAAGTGACAGCCAGTAAAAATATAGTTTTCCACGTCAATAACTTCAAAGAACATGAAGCAGATGGTTCGAAAGGAGGTAGTATCAAGGATGCTAACATTAAGTTTAGATCCCAATGCGGAGGAGGATGCTTTATAGGTGGTTTTAGGAGAAAAACTCCTCTCAAAAAGGCCTTGCATAATCTATGAGACATGATGTTATTGTCATGCAAGCCAACATGATACTTGGAAATGGCAGCCAGTTGTACTTTGACTGTAGAGGACGAGGATCCCAAATGAAAAACCTCCGCTAGGAAATCTAAAACAGAATGTACGGGAGCAGTAAACGGATCAATATTTCTGGAGTTTGCCCAAATCGAAAACAGTCGCCACTTGCTAGCATAAATAGTCCTAGTGGACGACTTCAAAGAAGACACTAAAATGTCTCTGACTGAGTCAGAAATCATTGGTAGCCTGGCTAGGGAAGGAAGTGGAGCAACCAAGCAGTGAGGTTGAGAGAATGAATGGTCCGGTGCTGCTGACCCGACTGGTGGATCAAAAGATCCGGAACTGGGTCCAGATGCCAGGGCTGCACCAGAAGGTGACGATGCAGAGACGGAAACCAAATTTGTCGAGGCCAATAAGGGGCAATGAGGATCAACTTGGCTCTCAAAACGGTGGCTTTCTGAATGACTTGTGGAATCAATGGAAAAGGAGGAAAAGCATAAAGAAGTCCCCGAGGCCAATCCTGGGTTAGAGAGTCTCTCAGGGGTTGGCCTGGAAGGGGAAATAGAGTGAAATAGTCTGGGCACTTGTTGTTTTGAGGGGTAGCGAAAAGATCGCAACAAGGAGTGCCCCACTTCAGAAAAATCTGATCCACTACAGATTGATTGAGAGACCACTCGTGAGGCATCAGAATAGATCTGCTTAGCCTGTCCGCCAATAGGTTGGACCTGCCGGGGATGTGCGTTGCTATCAGAAACCACTGAGAAGAGATCGCCCATTGCCAAAGTCTGAGAGCTTCTCGACATAAGGGATAGGATCTGGTTCCGCCCTGTTTGTTGATGTACCAGACCACGGACATGTTGTCCGCCTGTACTGCAATAGTCCCCGTGGGAAGAAAGTCGTCGAGGGCTTGCAACGTTAAAAGCACTGCTCTCATCTCCAGGACATTTATGTGCAGATGGTATTCTATGGGTTGCCACGTCCCGTGGACCATCCTGCCCTGATAATGCCCCCCCCACCCGATCAGGGAGGCATCCGTGGTGACTGTGGCAACTGGAGGAGGGGCAACAAAGGGTCGGCCCTGATGAAGAAGAGCGGAAGATATCCACCAGCCCAGATGAGCCCTGCAAGACTGTGTCACTAAGATCTCGTGTCTCATCGGAAGATCGTGATACGACCACTGTGTGAAAAGCATCCACTGCAGGAGACGCATGTGAAAGCGAGCCAGTGGTAGAAGAACAATGGCCGCAGCCATTAGACCTAGAACTTTCAGGACAAACCTGGCTTTGATCTTTTTGCTTTGTAACAGAAGCCGAACAAATTTTTGGATGTCCAGAATTCTTTGATCTGTTAGCCTGGCTAACATTTTGACGGTATTTAACTCTGCGCCTATAAAGGTGATAGATTGGCAAGGCAGCAGAGAAGATTTTACGAAATTCACTGAAATTCCCAGATCCTTGCAAAGCTGTAGGGTGTAGTCTCTGGACTGAAGAAGCTGACACTTGGTGGTGGCGGAGAGGAGCCAGTCGTCCAAATAAGGAAACACCTGGAATCCTAGACGTCTCAGGTGAGCTGTGACCACTGCCATGCATTTGGTAAACACTCTGGGGGCTGAAGTGAGGCCAAAGGGCAGGGCTCTGAATTGGTAATGACTGGCCCCTAGCCGAAAGCGGAGAAACCTTCTGGAGCGCCTGTGAATCTTTATGTGATAGTACGCATCCTGAAGGTCTATAGAGCACATCCAGTTGTCCTTGCCCAGAAAGGGCAGAATGGACTGAAGCGTGACCATCCGAATCTTGCCTTTTGACAAATCTGTTCAGATTGCTGAGGTCTAATATTGGTCTCCACTCTCCCGTCCTTTTGGGGACCAAAAGAATCTTGAGTAGACGCCGATCCTAATTGGTCTGCCGGCACTGTCTGGACGGCTCTTTTTTCTAGGAGTTTTGAAACCTCCTGTTTTGCCAAATCCCTTTGACCGGGTGAGATGTCTGGAAGGGATTGTAGAGGTACGGGAAACCTTTGGTAGGGGATCTTGTAACCCTCGGATATAATCGACTGTACCCACTTCTCTTGGGATAGGGATTGCCAGGCTACTGGGTACAGTGAAATCCTTCCCCCGACTGCCTCCAAGGGTGGACAGTCGGGCAACACCTCAGGGATGCTGAAAGGGCTTCTCAGGAAGAGACTCCCTGTTGCCCTGGTTCTGAGGACCCCCCCTGCCTCTAGGGCGGCGTCTATTATTGTTACCTCCTCTGCCTCTGGGGGTAAACTGACCACGTGTGTCCGGTGTAGCTCCTTGGGCTTTACGGAACCACATCTCCCCCCCCTTCTGACCCTTGGGGTATGGTCTAGAAGGAGTGGAAAACTGGACTCCAACGGCAGAAAGAGTCTTACCATCCTGCTCACACCTGGTCAAGGTATCCTTCACTTGAGGCCCGAACAAAGCCGAACCGTCAAAGGGGGTATTAGTGAAGGACGCCTTAAAGGGGTCCGCAAAATTACACAGCCGCATCCAGGCTTGGCGTCTAAGAGCAACTCCTGTGCCTGCGGCCCTGCTCGCTCCATCGGCCGCATAAGATATGAGCCGCATAGAGGAGTTAGATATGGAATGCAGGATAGCAAGCTGTGAGGCAATCTTTTCCTGAGCCCCAGCAGCAGAAGGATTCTGGACTACTTCACCCAGTTCTTTGAGAATATCTCGTTGAAGCCTGGTGAAGTGACAAAGGTAATTCAGCTTAACGCATAGCAAAGGTCGCTGAAGAAAACATCCGCTTTCCATACCTGTCCATGGTCCTAGAATCCTTATTAGGAGGATGGACAGGTACTGAAGGATCCGCCAGTTCCTTCTTAGTGGCCGCCGCCACCACCATAGCATCCACCGAGACACCTTTGGAAAGGAACTGTTTATCCGACGGGGCTGTAATGAACTTGGATGGTCTCCTGGGGACAGGTTCCACAGAATCTGGAGCCACGCCTTTCGAGCCACTACCTGCATGAGTGGGTCGAAAGGCGGAGACACCCAGGAGGTGGAGGGTCGGGATCCAAAAGCCTCCAGGCATACCGACTCATCCTCGGAGGGGTCAATGGAGGGCCAATTCCTCCTCTGTTTGAGGAGCTCAAGGATGTCTGAAAAGGAGACATCCTCAGAGGGGGACCGTGGGGAACCCTCCGACTCATCTAAGTCGGTATCAGATGTAGTAGACTCAGGGGAGTCTGTATGTTTCCTCTTACACGTCCTCTTCCGAGGGGGTTCCCCTGCAGGGTCAGGAGAAACCTCGGAAGAGGAGGAAATTCCCAGTGGGGAAACCTGGGGCGATGGATCCCTGGGCCTGAGAGCAAGAGGCTGGCAAGAGGCATCTGCAGGCACTGATGAGGGAGGAGCTAGAGGGATAGACCGCTGACCAGGCTCAGAGGCCAGGACACTCCTCATCACCTCAAAGGCTCCTCTCCCCGGGAGACCGGAACACACCCGCCGAAGAAACAGGAATGGTCGGCTCCAAGGAGAGAGAAGGCTCGAGGCCGATGTCGGCGCCGAGCTTACCAAAGCCGAAGCCCCGAGAGGGAGAGCGGGGTCGGACAAGGGTCCGATGCCACTAGCCCCCTCGGAGCAGACAGTGGAAACCCGACGACCAGATCCCTCCAAGGAAGGTCTCAAGGAGGAGATCGGAGCCGAGGACGACGGAGCCAAAGGATGCATCGGCTCCAGCATCGAAACAGTCGCTGTCCCAAGAAGCTCCGGCTCCGAACTCTGGTGTGGAGTCGGAGGAGGAAGTTCAAGAATTGGGGCTATAGCCTAAGTCTGTTGAGACGGGCTATGGAGCATTTGGGCCAGTGCCTGAGACTTCAACAGCCTGCTTACCACCCTCTCCAAGTCGTGGTCAGACAGCCTGGAAGATCTCGAAGATCGGCTCCGATGGCTCCGCTCCGACAAAAGAGGAGATCCCGGAGCCGAATGGATACTCAAAATAGAGGGGGACCGAGATCTCTTACGGGTCGAAGCCATCGGAGCCGAAGTCCCTAGAACTCCAGATGGAGCCGAGGATTTCGCCCGATGCTGGATAAAGTGTCGGCTCCAGCCGGAGCCGACAAGGCCACAGTAGTCAGGTTATCGGAGCCGGCCGGCACTGAACCCACTACTCGAGTAGAAGAAGTATCGACTCCAGCCAGAGCCGATATCGGCTCCGACGGAGCCGGAGCCACCGGAGGAGGCTTGGACACTGTAGCCTGAACCTTCGGTGGCTTAAGAGGTTTTCCTGACCCTGATTTAGGAGGAGAACCTTCCGGTTTAAGTAAACCTCGGAGGATTAGTTTGTTCCTCCTTTCCTGCAGGACTCTCTGGCTAAAAGCATGACACAACGCACAGGAGTCCTGCAGGTGCAAAGGCCCCAGGCAATAAACACAAGAAGTGTGACCGTCTGTCAGAGACATTTTCTGACAGCACTGGTCACACTTCTTGAAGCCTGAGACCTTGCCTTCTTTAGACATCCTAGGAGGATAGAACACAAACAGTCCCAACAAACACACAAATTAATCCCTACACAAACACACAGGAAGGGATAACAGAAGGGGACTAGGCCTGACTAAACTACTTTAGACAAAAAACTTATAAAAGTTTAAAAAGGGAATAGGGTGGGCTGTAACTAATTACAGACTACACTAACACTAACAGGGAAAAATAAACCCCTAACTACACTTTTTTTTACTTGACTAAGAAAAAACTTACCTCAGCTGGCAAAGGAGACCTCTTTCGCTAAGCGGCAAACGAGATCTGAGGTAGTTCCGCCTTGCATCATGGGATATAGGGTTGCCTCGAGCTGGTAAAAGGAGTTCTCGAGCTAAAGCAGTGAAGTCGGAGCCGAGGATCGGCTCCGAACCCATCCAGCAAGAATGAAGGCGAGATTGACAACTTAACATTTGGAGTGGAGCCAGGAAAGACCTCCCCACCAATGGCACAGCCACTGGCCTGAGAAAAGCCTGATGCCCAGTGCACCAAATGCCACAAGGACGACTCTGGTCCCAAAGTGAGATCCACTATTGAAGTCAGAGGGAGGGGAAGCTTCTGTTGGAGTAATAGGCTTTGAGACTTGAGTGGAAGTCGAAGGAGGAGTATACATTGAGATTTGAGAAAATATACGTTCACCTGAATGAGGGAACATGGACTTTGATGGTTGAGAGAGATCTCTGGCCACAAGCAACTGGTCAACAAGCCGCAACACATCCTGTTCAGAAAGACTCTTGGCTGACCTCATGAAGAAAGCTGAAGGTGAGTCTGGCCTTTCTAGGAAAGGACTACACTGACTGCTAGCAAAAGGATCCACTGAAGGGGAAAATTTGGTCCTTGCTAATTCATTAGGTGCAGAGCTCAGAGCCGAGGAAGTCTGCACTGAAGAAAACAGTGTGGAGAAAGTCTGCGCCAAAGATGTCAGCGCCATAGTAGTTGAAGGTGTCTGCACCGTAAAGGCAAAGGTCTGCCCCGAAGGGTACGGCGCCGTAGTGGAAAGTGTCTGCACCGGCAATAAGGATGGTGCAGAGAAGGACTGCATCAAAGCACACGTCAGTGCCGAAAATGTCTGCGCCATGGAGTACAGAAGAGTCATACTTGGAGCCGAAGGAGACTGTACCAATGGTGCCGAAGGGGATTGAACCTGTACTGATGGTGCCTTAGGGGTTGTGACAGAACTGATGGAACCGTAGTTATCTGCACCGGGAACTCCGGTGCTGGTATCAATAAAGGAGACATGGCTGCAGTAAGAATCATTTGGGGAGGTGCTGAGACTGGAGCAGACAGGGTCACAGGGGGCAGCCCCGGAGTAGGAGTTAATTTCACCTTCTTGTGAGAAGACTCCCTACGATCTCCAGAGGAAGAAAGGAGTGACTTCGATGAAGAAGAGGAAGAATGCCTCTTGCAGGGTTTAACAGGAGAGGGTGAGCCCTCCGACCCAGAAATCGCCTCAGAGAAAGGAGACTTGAGGAGACCTTTCAAAACTAACATTCTTCCGCTCGTTGAGAGTCCTGGTAAAGAAATTTTTACAAATCCCAAACGGAGAATCCACAGTCAAGTGGGAGACATTAAGACAGTAGACACAAGTCATGGCCATCGGAAAGTGGTAACTTATAGCTGCAATCCTTGCACTGCTTGAAACCAACGCTACTTTTCTTATCCGACATAACTGGTGTGGAGAAGCACAGTACCACTCAATGAAAGGGTAAAAAGAAAAAAATAAGGATTACCAACGATGGTAATGGAAAATTACCACAAGGTAAGGAAAGAGGGTAATAAAGGGAAAAGACTAAAGGGAGAGAGTCTAAAGTGTGCGATAGAGTAAGAAAATATTAGAATAAACTTCTGAGAAAGATTTAGAGTAATAACTTTCAAAAAATTAGACACTTAGCTGAGAGAGTGGCTTGACACAGCTGTAGAGTATGTGGCAAACGAGATCTGAGTTAACGGGGAGCAGAGCATTCTGGGTAGGACCTTGGCTCAAGAGTTTTTGGCTAACATGAGCTTGATATTGGCCGGCTCAGTTCCGAGGATGGAACCGATAACCCATCAGTAAGGAATGAACAAAGATTAACAACATCAGATTAATTGTTTTGTTAGGGTTAATTACTAGGCATGTTATGATTTCAGAGTTGGGTAGGTCAGGAGGGGCACAATTCAACAGTTCAAGTTTGAGTGTGTCTTTACACATAATGGCGACACCCCCGCCCCTTTTGTTTGGTCTGTCTGCTCTAATTATGTTGTATCTGCTTGCAACAATCCCTAAAGTTAAGGAACAGGACTGATAATGTGACGTAGACATACAAAACCTTAAGAAAAACCTGAAGTCTGAATGAACAGGAATGTGATAAGCATTTTATAACTATGGTGTTACCAAAAAACCTGAAAGAGGAGGAAGAGTTAACAGGTTGTGAAGGGACATCATTTTGAATTTGGGCACTACCAAAACTACATTTAGGACATAAAGATCCAGAACTGGTCTTTAATAGTTGTCTTTCTTTAACACTAGGAACATTCTTGAAAATAAAAACCTTCCGTACTTGGGAAAGAGGAACTAGTTCTATCACTCCTTGGGGGCAGCATGTGATGACGAACTGGTGAATTAAAGAGTCTGATCTGGAAGATGAAGTCTGAACCCCCCTCCCCCCCCCCCCCCCCGGAAAGGAAGAATTTCCTCAAACTGCCATCTATAACCTTAATGAATTAAATTCAGAACCCATTTGTATGAAGCAATATGTTGCCAAAGAGAAAAATAGAGATCAAGACTTTCTGGAAGAAAAGGGGCACCAGGGTGGGAGTGGGTCACAAGGTCTCTAACAGTGATTCAGATATATTTGGACTGTCCATGGTTTTGGGAGGTTAAAGACTTCTTTTTGGAACTTCCTTGCTATACCTTCTTTTTGGAACTCCCTTGCCATTCCTTCTAAAACATCTGTTTACCTGAATTCTGTTGAGACTGGGGGGGGGGGGGGGGGGCAAACACTAAATCTCTATGCAAGGGAGAATTTAAAATCTCATTTTTATCATCTGAAAGGTTCTGATAATGCAGTTATGTAAACCTCCTTAAAACAGTACCTGACCACAGCCCTGGAAGAAGTATCAACAGATGCAACACTGTAAACAATGAGTAATAGTGACCTGTGCAAAAAAACAAAAAAAAAACAGTTATTTAAAGTAGATATTTTCCTCAAGAAAAACTACAGATACAACAAATTAGAGCAACTTGTGTGGGGCAATAGGGGCAACTGCCCTGGGTGTAGAGTGTTGGGGGGACAATCAGCTGATCAAAGTCTCTAATGCAATACTGGCTCTTAAAAGCTGGTATTTACTCATTTATTTGTCTTTATTTACTGGGAAAATCCACCTGGGTAATACCCATTCTCACCGGAGGTCTGGGGAGAAAAGCTCCATTTGCTTACACTGCATTATACTAAGTTCCAGTTAAACATAGTAGTTACGTTTCTGGAGTTCAGATTCACATAATATTTGAATGCATCTGGTACCTCAGCATTTCGCCTTCAAGCCTACAGCAAACACAGGACTCCATTATATACACCATTGCCCTCTGCTGATAGGTTAAGAAGTTACATGATATTCAATTACATTCACATTACTTAAAAACACAATACCCATTCATCCATTATACATATAAAATACATATCGACTTTGATGCAACACCCTTAATAATAATATTTATCAAATTCACCAACAAATAACATTTTAAAACAATAAATGTTATAATGCAGTATTACAATTCCCTCAAATTTTGCAGATGCGTTGTCGCCTCATAGCAAGACGTTGTCCCGTTCGATTCTCAGCTAGAGCGTCTTCTGTGTGGAGGCATACCTAAATGGGGCGTGCCTTCGTTGAAGGTTGTGCATCAGGGCTGGCAACCCGGTATGTAAAAATCCACTACCAATCATTAGCGGACCGGAGTTCCGCTGGGAAAAGCCGAAAGACACAAAACAATTAATATATCATGTGTAAGTGAACTCCAGATCTGCGTGGCTCATTTTTATGAGTGTTGCTTTATTTCCATTTGGAGGACTTGCTTTCATATTGGTTACCTTTCTATTTACATTTATACACTCTAAGATTTTACAGAGTTGCAAGCTACTAAAGAGAAAGCCCACGTGCAACTTAGTGGCTTGTGGAGGCAGCAGTCATGTATAAAAAGTGTTCTGCCACTTCAGCGAGAGGTTGAATATTCTGTTTAAGGAGAGTATTTGGAGAGCATCATACTGTGAAAACAAAGTCTCAACCTTGTGATGAACAAGTACAGGACCAGGACTGGTGAAGATGTTGTTTAAGCAGTGGTTTAAAACTACTGAGTTTGTCAGAGTGTTTTATTTGTGCAGGGATACTATTCTAGAGTTCAGCAAAGTACTGGTAGTAGAGCGAGTCTCCTGCAACATTATTTGACTTATTTGTAAGTAATAAGAATTTGTTACTAAAGCGGAGGGGTCCCTTGCTGGACAGTAGGGCAGTGCATTTTTTTAGTGCAGGGCATTTTTCTAGATGAAAGAGTTTGTGTAAATTGGTTTGTTGTGAAAATGTTGGGTAGTAGTTGAGGTCTTTGAGGTAAGGTCCAAGCTGGGTATTAAGACAAGTTCCTTAGGATTGGGTACCAGTATTGGCGGGGCCAGTCTGGGGCAATTAGTATCATCTTTGGTTTCTCTTGTCTGACTTTTAGGAGGACCTTGGGAAGAAGAGGCAGAGGAGGAAAGGCGTAAACTGGTAGGTTTTCCCAACTGAAGGATAGGGCGTCCACTTTCCATGCTTGTCTGTGATAAGCCCTTGTGGAGAATCTTTTCAATTGATAATTTTGAGGAGAGGCAAATAGATCTATGTCTGGGCTCCCCCATTTCTTTGTTTGTTATCATGCTGAAGACTTGTGGATCTAGTTTCCACTCATGAGGATCCATAAGGTTTTTGCTTAAATCGTCTGCCAGAGTATTTTGCTTTCCTGACAGGAATTGAGCTTGAAGATGTATTTGGTAAGTCAAAGCTGTGTCCCACAGTGCCATGGCTAATCTGCAAAGGGGGTATGAGTGTGTGCCCCCCCTGCTTGTTTATATAACACATGACCGTGGTGTTGTCTGTCTTTATCAGTAGTCCTGGATGAAGTCCTTGAAGGCTGTTAGAGCATTTTGAACAGCTAGCATATCTTTCTGGTTGATATGTAGATGCATTTGTTTTGGGGTCCATATGCCCTGAATGCATCTTCCTGCCATGTGGGCCCCCCCAGGCATAATCGGATGTGTCTGTTGTTAAGGTTTGGCTGGCAGGGGGTAGAGTGAAGGACCGTCCCATGTTTTGGTGACATGCCTTTGCCCACCATAGAAACTCCTGTTGTAGGGAATGAGAGGAATCATTGTTTCCAGACTGTGACAATGTTGACTCCATAAACATTTTAGGTACCATTGCAGTTTCCTCATATGCAGTCTCGCATATGGAATCAGTAGGATGCAGGATGCCATGAAACCCAAAGCCTGCAGAATTTGTCTTGCAGATAACTGGGTTTTTGTTGCCAAGTAGTCAGTTGCTTTTGCTTGTCTGGCTTGTGAAGTAAGCCATCTAGGCAGTTGTATTCAAGCTTGCACCCAGGAATGTTATCTTTTGAGAGGGTACCAGTTGTGATTTATTTTCGTTTATCGTGTACCCTAGGCATGTTAGAAGCCTTTTCACAAACGCCAGGTGTTGAAGAATGTCCTTGTTCTCTGCTTGAATGAGACAGTCATCCAAGTAAGGATATATTTGAATACGTCTTTGTCTGCAAAATGCAATTACTGGTGCCAGGCACTTTGGCTTATCTACTGCACCCAGGGTCTTTACAAAGGGCAGTGCAGAGAATTGGTAATGCATCAAGCCTGCCTTGAATCTGAGGTATCTTCTGCACAATTGTCTTATTGGGACATGCAGATATGCCTCTTTTAGGTCTAATGTCACCAGCCAAGCATTCTTTCCCAGCATGGGCAGAAGCTGCTGCAAAGTCAGCATTTTGAATTTTGGAATGTCCAGGTATGTGTTCAAAATCGATAAATCCAGTATTGGCCGCCAGGCCTTGTCCTTTCTGGGTACCAAGAACAGTCTTAAGTAAAAACCTTGTCCTTTTTCCTGTTCTGGTACTGGTTGAATGGTCCCCATATCCATGAGGGACATAACCTGTTTCTGTGCCTCTGCCCATTGATTTTTTGGCAGATCTGGCCAACCATTTGCCATTGGCAGTGTATGGAAATGGAATATGCATCCCTGTGATATTATGTTTAGCACCCATTTATCCTGGGTTATTAACTGCCAATTTTGAGCAAAAAGTGCTAATTTTCCCCCTAAAAGTGCTGCCAAAAGATAAGTGCTTGGTGCAGACAAAGGGAAATCATAAGGACTGTTTTCTGTAGGTTTGCGCTTTATCTCCTCCAGATTTGAAGGTAGAAGCGCCCCATTGCTTTGACCTGTATGAATCTTGCGCCTGGTATCTGGAACCCTTAGGGCAACTGGATTTGCCCCTTTGAGCTCTGTCTGACACAGGTAAGGACCAATTTTTTGTAGGCCAGTGTCTACTGAATCATGGTGGCTGCACTTGTAAGAAGTATTTTACAGTTTGCATAGACTTAGCTTTGTCTTCCATTTTCTTTAAAACCTCTTCTGCCTTAATACCAGAGTATCATGCTGTAAAGGTGCATCTATCAATTTAGCTTTAACATGATCAGGTAAATTTTGCTCTTTTAGCCAGGCATGCCTCCTAATCACAGACCCAGTAACTGCGGCCCTGCAGGAGGCCTCTAAGGAATCAAAACCACATTGCAAAGTATGCTTTCCAACCTGTTCAGCTGCATGCAATAATTCCTGCAATTCTTTATTTTCTGCACATTCAGAAATCAACATAATTTTCTGTTTCAGCAATCCCATAACATGCTGTTGATACTTGAGTATATGAAATTGACAGTTTAAGGCCCTAATTGCCAAGGTTGCAGATGCATAAACATTTCTTCCCCATCTATCCAGTGCCCTTGAATCTCTGCCAGAGGAGGTAGGATTTTTTGCTGTTGAGGCCTTAACTCCCTTTGGACCCTGTGAAATAGTTTCAGGATCAGCAGCAGGGTTTCTAACTAAAAATGTATGTGAGTCAGGGACCCTGTAATATCGGTCAGGCTTGCTGGGAGCTGGAGGTAAGGAGTCAGGGGTCAAGCTTGACTCCGAAAACACATCATCCACAACGTCTAAAACGGGGGAATGGCTAAAGGCCTGTGCTGAGGGAGAAGAAGAAAATCCCTGAGCCTCTTTTTTGATTCTGAGAAATCTTGACTCTCCCAGTGAAAATGCTCCCTCAAAGTATGCAAGATTTCTCCAAATGCAAATGAATAATCCTGAGGAGGTGATGCAGATGGCATAGACTCCTCTGCATCTGAATCCTCATAGGGAGGTAAAAATAATTCCTGATCAGAAGAGGAATCAGAAGAAATAGAAACCTGACCTGAAGATTCATAATCAGTGTCTTGCCTTGGCCTCTTATCTGGAGGGGGATGGGTACCCCTGATCAAGGTAATAAGGTCTTCAGCCATTTTGATCATCTGTATTTTAGGCATAGAGGCCTGTGCATGTGGCTCATGCATCTTTTTTTAGTTTTAGAAGTTGCTTTTGTCTTTGGTTTTGCAGCTGTTGTTGATTTGAGTTACAAATGTTGAGGCCTGAATACACCCTCAGAAGCCGGTGCCTGCTCAACGGCTCCGGACCCATCCCAGGGAGATACATCCATGGGTCCAATACTTTGAGTATCTTGCCACATGGGTGTTAGTAGGGGCCTTCGACTCAAAAGTAGCGGGTATCAGGGGCTGCGCGAAAGCACCTCACTGAGTACTGGCAAACCGGCGACTGGCTTAGGAGAAGCTTCGCTGGTTTTGGACCTCGACTCTCTCTCTCTCTCTCTCTCTCTCTGTCCTTTTCTTTGCCTTTTTTTTATGTACTCCGGTAGTCGGATTGCTATCCGACAACATTTCTGGGTAGTTAAATCTGTTTCCAAAATACTTTGATGCAAAAATATACAGACGCTTAATAGTGCGTTGGTTAAATCTAGCACAAAACCGACAACCAGGCAGACTGTGATCAGGGCCTAGGCAAGGAATACAGTATAAATGGAAATCCTTATGAGGTATTTGCTTCCCACAAGTAATACAATTATTAACTTTTTCTGACATCGGTATGGAGCAAGAAAAAAGTTTCCCCAACGGGGTACTTAGCTTTAGTGAAGACTTCGGTTCTGAAACTCAAATTAGAATATTTCAGTAGTCGGCCGACAGGCACTTGCGAAATGCTTCTGCTTCGGGCACCGTGCGGCAAGAAAGACTAAAGAAAATGGTGTTGGCTACATGTTTTATACCCCTGACGACCTGACGTCATGGAAGAGGAGACAGCAACCGACGCAGGACCTAAGACTTTGGAATTCAGGCTGACTGAGGTCAACCTGCCAGCAGATTACCCAAATGTAATGACTGCAACAGTGAAACATGAAGAACATCATTTACAAACAGGGGCCTGGCAGATGAACCACTTACAGGTTGCCTGTGTTCATTAGAGACAGATGCCCAGCCAGGGATTAATTTCTTGTTCCCTAGCCAACTGTCCAAGTTACACTTGAATAGTGTTAGGGAGGAACTCTGCTTCACATGGGTGGGGAGCCTGTTCCAGAGACAGGGTAGTCTCTGGGATACATACCTGTTTCTCCAGCAGGTCCTATTTACATCACAAGTAAGGGTTAAGTCTTTAGAATGGGTAATTCTGGTGCTTTTTGTTTTGCTGATATGCAGGAGATCCATCAGAGTGGGGTCTGACAATGTCCTGTATGCCAGGCATAGATATCCCCTCAACAGCCTGTAAGAGACAGAATATACAGGGATAGGACCTTGAGGCAGTTTACACAGGAATACTTAATCCCTGTATTCTTTTAGTGAGGATCCTCTGTGGACATTCCATTTGTTGGATATGCCTGGTTAGGTACATACCAAAGGGAGCATTGTAGGTCTGATTAATGCAGAATACAGTGGAACAATGGACTTCCTTGGACCTAGATGCTATACTTTTGTTTATAAGTTATGCAACACAAAATGATTTCCTCACTACTGTAGACATGTGATGGTCAAAGGCTAGATTACTGATTGCGTGTCCCAAGTCCCTGACTACTGGGTCAGCTCTAAGGGGTATGTTGTCAATATGATAGTTACCAGGGGTGGATGACTTCCTGACGGATACTATTATGCATTTCTTGGCATTTAGTTTTAGTCCATGGCTCTGACACCAGTTGCTTGTCTGTCAGCCCTTCCTGTAGGACATTTGTGTCGGTGTGGGATTCAATTACAGCTCTTAATTTGCAATCATCTGCAAATTTGTCAGCCAGAGACCATTGACATTGGCCTTAACTTCAAATAAGTAAATGCCAAAAAGGAGTGGTCCAAGCACTGATCCCTGAGGGACTCCACTTGTGACTGGCCTCTTTGTAGAGCTGGACTCCTCAGTTTTAACTTCCTAGGTCCTGTCTGTGAACCACTTGGCTATCTGCCAGATGACATAAGAGTTTGTAACAAACCTTTTGAGTTTGTCAACAATGCCAGAGTGGGGTACTGTATCAAATGCCTTGGCCAGGTCAAGGTAGGCAGTGTGAACCATTTTGCCCTCATCCACTGCTTGTAGTTGTACTTAAGAGGTCAAGGCCATGTTACACAATGCCATGACTAGTCTGCAAAGGGAGTAGGAGTGTGTACTCCCCTGCTTGTTTATGTACCACATAACTGTGGTGTTGTCTGTCTATCATTAATTGTCCTGGATGAAGTTAGCCCTTGAAGGCTGTCAGTGCATTCTGTACAGCTAGCATTTCTTTTTGATTGATATGAAGGTGCATTTGATTTGGGCTCCATTTGCCCTGAATGCACTTCCCTGCCAGATGTGCCCCCCAGGCATAGTCTGATTCGTGTGTAGCTAGAGTTTGGGTGGCAGGGGATGGTGTGAATGGCAGTCCCTTGTTTTGGTGGCAGGCTTCTGCCCACCATAGGAACTCTAGTTGCAGGCAAGGTATGATAGGAATCATTGTTTCCAGGCTGTGACCATGCTGACTCCATAGACTTTTCAAGTACCACTGAAGTTTCCTCATATGCAGTTTTGCATATGGAATTAGAAGAATGCAGGAGGCCATGAACCCCAAGGCTTGCAGTATTTGCCTTGCAGAAAGTAGGGTTTTTGTGGCCACCTGTTTGAAGTAAGTCACCAAATGAATTTGCTTCTCTGGCGTAAGGAAAGCCATCTGGGCAGTTGTATTCAAGCTTGCACCCAGGAATCTAATTTTTTGAGAGGGTACCAGTTGTGATTTCTTTTCGTTTATAATGTACCCTAGACAAGTTAGAAAAAGAAGTTATGTCCTTACCATAACGTTCCATGTGGAGTGTTCATCTCGCCTTGGTTATTACACATGGGTTCGGAGCCGATCCTCGGCTCCGTGCCGGCCGACTGCAAGCTCTGCATCGAGAAGAAGCTCGAGGACATCTAATACCCACAATCCCCCTCTGCCTTTACCTCAGATCTAGTTTGCAAGCAAACCAGACATAAAGCACGCACACATGCCAACTATATACATAAAATACATATATACAAACATACCCAGTGTATGATAGTAACAGTAATACTGCAACAGCAGAAGGAGAATACTCCAGACCAGGCACCAAATCGAACGCTCTTCCTAAGGGTGGGAGGGTGGGAGTAATAAAGCGAGATGAACACTCCACATGGAACGTTATGGTAAGGACATAACTTCTTTATGTGAGAGTGTTCAATCTCGCCTTTGTTCTTACACATGGGTAGCCCCTAGCTCCATGATCCTGAGGAACTCAAGGGAGAACGTTCTTGAGCACAGTGGAACCAAAGGTTGCCCTATCCCTAGAAACCCTGTCCACTTTGTAATGAGATATAAATGTATGTGGTTTAGCCCAAGTAGCAGCCGCACAAATAGTGTCTAAAGGTAAACGAGCTGCGTGAGCCAAAGATGTAGAAATTGATCTGGTAGAATGTCCTCTGGGTTTTGCTGATAATGTTTGATCAGAATCTTCATAAACATAAATGATACAGTCAGTTAGCCACTTCGAAAGAGTTCGTTTCGTAACTGCAAGACCCTTTCTGCTGTCAGCAAAAGCTACAAATAGTTGATCAGATTTCCTGTGATCTTTTGTTCTATCCAAATAAAATCTGAGTTGTCTATGGACGACTAGTTTGTGCAACATATACTCTAATTTATTAGAGTGGTTTTAAAGAAGGTGGGTAATTCGATGGACTGATTAATATTACTAGTAGAACAAACTTTGGGAAGAAAGGATGGATTAGTGCGAGGGATACTCTGTCAGAAGGGAAAATTACCTAAGGGTGTTCGGCCGAAAAGGCCTGCAGCTCAGACACCCGCCTAGCAGATGTAATAGCCACTAGAAATAATGTTTTCCATGACAAAAATTTCAAAGTGCAACTTGAAGCTGGTTCAAAGGGTGGTAACATCAATTTAGAGAGCAATAAGTTTAAATTCCACGGTGATGTCGGACTTCTGACTGGTGGTCTGATATGAAAGGAACCTTTTAAAAAGGCTTTACAAAGTCTGTGAGCCATAATAGGTGCACCACTTTCTTCTACATGATAGTTAGAAATGGCAGATAACTGTACTCTTAAGGTAGCTGGGGAAGCTCCTTCCTGAAATAATTCAGTCAAAAATTCTAAAACCTTATTCAACGGAGCTGTAACAGGGTCCAACTGATGTGACTCCGCCCAGAAGACAAAACGTTTCCATTTACTGGTGTAAGTCTTTGTAGTGGAAACTTTATGAGAAGCTACCAAAATATCTTGAACCGCCGATGTAAGGGGAATTGACCTGGCTAGAAAGGGAAGCGGAGCAGCCAAGCTGCTAGATGGAGAGATTCCAGGGATGGGTGAGGAACTCCTGACGAGTGAGTCAGTAGATCTGGCTCTGGGTCCAGCATCCAAGGTCCCCGAATGCGGTGATGCAATAGAAAAGGGAACCAAGTTTGACGAGGCCAGAACGGAGCAATGAGAATTATAGTCCTCTGAAGGTTGTTTGCTTTCTGTAGAAACTTTGCAATCAGGGGAAATGGAGGAAAAGCATATAGGAGACCCGGGGCCAATCGTGCACCAGCGTCCCTGGGACTTCCCTGGAGGGGTAATAGGGCAAAGTAGCTCCTGCATTTGGCGTTCATTGGAGACGCAAACAGATCGCAGGTAGGCTGGCCCCATTTGCGAAAAATCCTTCCCGCAACTGACTGTTTGAGGGACCACTCGTGAGGCAATAGTATTGCTCTGCTCAGCCTGTCGGCTATGACGTTGGATGACCCCGGGATGTGCGTTGCGATCAGAAAGCGACCAGTGGACTCTGCCCATTGCCAAATTCTCATGGCCTCTCTGCATAGTTGGTAAGACCTGGTTCCCCCTTGCTTGTTTATGTACCAGACTACGGACATGTTGTCTGTCTGAACTGCAATGGTCCCTGGAGGAAGAAGGGGAGCAAAGTGTTGCAACGCCAAAAACACTGCCCTCAACTCCAGAACATTGATGTGCAGATTGTACTCCAGATTGGTCCATTCGCCTTGGACTGTCTGTCCCTGAAAGATGCCCCCCACCCTATCAGGGAAGCGTCCGTGGTTATCGTCGCTGACGGTGTGGGTAGCACAAATGGTCTTCCGCCGGATAGGTTGCAAGTCTGTAACCACCACATTAGGTGTGATTTGCATGTTTTCGTTATCAATATTTCGTGAGTCAGTGGAAGTTGTTGGAATGACCATTGTGCAAATAGAAGCCATTGTAGCACTCTCATGTGCAGTCTTCCCAATGGTATTGCTATGAGAGAAGCTGCCATGAGACCCAAAACTTTCAGAACAATTTTTGCTGGGGACTTTCTGGACGACAGAAGAAGGGAAATGTTGAATTGAAGTGCTACTATTCTTTCTGTCGTAAGTTTTAGAACTAACTGACGCCAGATCTAATTCCGCTCCTATGAATAAGATATGCTGTGATGGCTGTAGCAACGATTTTTCAAATTTACTGAAATGCCAAGGTGTGTACAAAGTTGTAGGGTGTAATCCCTGGCTTGTATCAGTTGACGCCTGGTGGTGGCAGACAGGAGCCAGTCGTCCAGATACGGAAACACCTGAATCCTAGGCGCCTCAGATGAGACGCTACCACTGCCATGCATTTGGTGAAGACCCTGGGGCTGTGGTCAGGCCAAAGGGCAGGGCTCAAACTGATAGTGACTGGCTCCCAGCCGGAAGCGAAATGATCCCTGGACGCCCTGGCCATTTTGATGTGGTAGTATGCGCCCTTCAGATCTATTGAGCACATCCAGTCGCCCTTCTGTAAGAATGGAAGGATCGATTGAAGCGTGACCATTCGAACTTTTCCTTCTTGACAAAGGTGTTGAGATGACTTAGGTCCAGAATTGGCCTCCAGTCCCCTGTTTTTGGAACTAAAAGAACCTTGAGTAAGTTCGAATCCTATTTGGTCCGCTGGGACTGGTTGGATGACTTTTTCTAGCAGCTTTGAAATTTCTGTAGCTGCTGGGTCTCGCAGATGGGGTGGTACATCTGGGAGTTTTCTTTGGAATGGGGTGGATAGAAATGGGATTTTGTAACCTCTGGTAACAATGCTTTTACCCAATTGTCTGAAGAAAGGTTTTGCCAGGCCTGAGGGTATAAAGCTAGCGACCCGACTGCCTCCAGAGCAGGACAGTCGGGCCTCCTCTCAGGAGTGCTGAAAAGGTTTGCCAGGAGGTTATCCCTGTCACCTTGGTTTTGCGGACCCCTCTGCCGCCAGGCGGCGTCTTCCACCTCTGCCCCCTCTGCCTCTAGAGGGGCATCACCCTGTGTGTTTGGGAAAGATCCTTGGGGTTTTCAAACCACATTTTCCCACCACGTTGCCCTTTGGGGTACGGTCTGGAAGGGTGGAAAACGGACTCCGACAGCAGACAGAGTCTTTCCCTCCTGTTCACACCAGGTAAGGGTCTCCTTTACTTTAGGGCCAAAAAGTGTGGCTCCATCAAATGGGGCGTTAGTAAAGGAAGACTTGAAGGCTTCCGCAAACGAACATAAGCGCATCCAGGATTGCCTACGAAGAGCAATCGCTGAAGCCGCTGCCCTACTCGATCCTTCGGCTGCATAGGATATCAGCCTCATGGACGAGTTCACAATGGACGTAAGGGTGTTGAGATGCGCTGTAACTTTCTCTGAGACAGCGGCATCTGTAGCACCCTGGAGGGTATCTCCCAACTCTTTGACTAGATCCCTCTGTAAACGTGCAAAATGAGTCAAATAGTTCAGGGAACGCATAGAGAAAGCCGCTGAACTGAAAATGCACTTCCCGTATCTGTCCATGGTCCTAGAATCTTTGTTAGGCGGATGGACAGATGAGGAAGACTCCGACATCTCCTTTTCGTGGCCGCTGCCACCACCATGGCGTCTACTGGAACTCCTTTGGTAAGGTAAGCTTTGTCCTGTGGTGCCGTGATGTACTTATTTGGCTTCCTAGGGACTGGTTCCACGTGTCAGGAGTCTCCACGCCTTCGAGCAATTAATTCCATTAACTCATCAAAGGGCGGAGTGACCCAGGAGGAGGAAGGACGGGCACCAAATGCCTTCAGCAAAACTGACTCATCCTCAGAAGGGGGGAGGGCTTGCCAGTCACCTCTCTGTTTAAGGATCTCCAAGATGTCAGAAAAAGAGACATCCTCTGAAGGTGACTTAGGGGACCCTTCTGACTCATCTAAGTCAGTATCAGATGTCAAGGATTCTTGTGGAGAATCCAAGTGTCTCCTCTTACACAGTCTTTTCCTAGGAACGTCTTCGTGGGGAGCATCCGAAGAAGCCTCCGAGGAAGAGGGGGCACCCTCCAGGGGTGGCTGAGACACTGGTGCCCAACGCTTGGATGTGGCCGTGGGTGCAGAGGAGGATAACGGTCCTTGCGGGAGGAGAAGCTGTACCTGCTGATGTGGTTGTCTGGGTAGACAACACCTTCCTCATGAGGTCGAAGGCCCCGGGTCCCGAGTCGAGGTATCTCCGGTTCAAGAAATGGGAAGAATCCCGAAACAGGAGCCGAAGGCACCGACCCGAGGACGGAACCGAATCAATCCGTGCGAGGCCGAGGGAGCGTCGGAACCGAAACATCGGTCCGACTCTCGGTCCCGGAACCAAGGACAGATCTTCGGCCCCGAGACTCCGGTACCAGATCGGATGGAGTCGAGGTAAACGGTGCCGACCGAGAAAAAGACGGTTCTGGCACCGAGGGCTCTACAATCATCAGGTCAGCTTCTTCCGGCTCCGAAGACTGAACAGGTCTCGGAGGAGGAACAGATGGAGATAGTGGCAGGCCTTCAAGTCTCGACATCAACTGAGAGGAGACCGAAATAAGCTTGGACAGGGCCGTATGCTCCATAAGCTTCTGCACCACACGGTCCACGTCGGTGTCGGAAAGGGCCCTAGAAGAACGAGTCGAAGGGATCGAAGACGGAGCCGACCTCAACAGAGTCGGTGGAGGGAGCTCCGTCACCGGTTCCAAGACTCGAGGCTCGAACTGCCAACAGTTGAACACTCGGCCCAAGTCTGTGGAACCGGTGATCTAACTAGACTCAAGAGCTCGGAGCCGATGACTTTGGCTCCGACGCCTTCAAGACTTGGATGCCTGGTCTGAAGCATCCAGAGCCTCCTGGAAAGAGGGTTTCAGCAATCCTCTATCCATCAGTTTCCTGCCTATCTGTCATGACCCTCCCACTAAAAGAGTGACAAATAGAGCAGTCCTCTTGTAAGTGGAGAGGGCCAAGACAGTAGACACAGGAACTGTGGTTGTCTGTGACCGACATTTTTTGGCCACACTGACAACGTTTGAAGCCAGATTTTAATTTTTCTGACATAATAACAAGAAAGAAAGACAGTCCAGTAAGTAAAAGTCACTTCCAATGAAAAACAGTCAAATCCGGTAATAAGTGTCAATTCCTGTAATAAAGCAGACTACAACAAATACTTAGTCAAAGTTATTCAAGTAGGGGTGGTAGGCCCCGAAAAACTCTGTACCCTTTAGTTAAACTAAGTAACTAATTTAAGGAACCGAGATATCAAAGTCCACTCACACACCTACTCTAACTATTCATCGACTATATTTAAAGTAATTTTTTTGAAAAGTTTAAACAGAAAGATAAATTCTTATCTGTAAAAGCCTCGAGCTAGTCCCCAGCGATGCGTATGCAGCAGCGGCAAACTAGATCTGAGGTAAAGGCAGAGGGGGATTGTGGGTATTAGATGTCCTCGAGCTTCTTCTCGATGCAGAGCTTGCAGTCGGCCGGCACGGAGCCGAGGATCGGCTCCGAACCCATGTGTAAGAACAAAGGCGAGATTGAACACTCTCACATCTGTTTTTACAAATGCCAGATGGTTTAGAAGAGTGTCCTTGTTTTCTGCCTGAATTAGATAATCGTCCAGGTATGGATATATTTGAATATTTCTTTGCCTGCAAAATGCAATTACTGGAGCCAGGCACTTTGTAAAGATCCTGGGTGCAGTAGATAAGCCAAAGGGTAGTGCAGAGAACTGGTAATGCAAGTAGCCTGCTTTAAAGTGGAGGTATCTTCTGCAAGATTCCCTGACTGGGATATGCAGGTAAGCCTCTTTTAAATTAGAGTTGCCAACCAGGCATCTTTGCCTAGCATAGGAAGTAACTGGTGAAGAGTCAACATCTTGAATTTTGGTATGTCCAGAAAGGTGTTTAGAGTAGATAAGTCCAGAATTGGACGCCATGATTTGTCTTTTCTGGGTACCAGGAAAAGTCTTGAATAGAAACCTTGTCCCTTTTCCTCTTCGGGTACTGGTTGAATAGCCCCCATGCTCATGAGGGAAAATACTTGTTTCTGGGCCTCTGCCCACTGATTTGGGGGCAGGTCTGGCCATCAGTTTGGAATTGGCAACGTGTGGAAATGGAATCTGTATCCCTGGGATACTATATTTAAAACCCATTTGTCCTGGGTTATAAGTTGCCAGTTTCTTGCATGAAGAGCCAGTTTTCCCCCAAAGGGGCGGCTAAAAGGTAACTGCTTGGTAAGCGTAAAGGGAAGTCATTGAGACTGCTTATTATAGGGAGGTGTCTTGTTGTTTCCAGATTTGGAGGAGGAGGCACCCCATTGTTTTGTTCTGAAAGTCCCTTGTGACTGAAACCTGGAGCCTTTAGAATGTCTGCATTTGACTTGAGTGGCTCTCGAAGGAACTGGAAAGGACCAGCTCTTAGTAGGCCAGAGCCTACTAAATCTTGGAGGTTGCACTTGTAAGAAATCTTTCACAGTTTGCATAGATTTAGCTTTATCTTCCATCTTTTTTAAAACTTCTTCAGCCTTACTACCAAAGAGACAGTCCTGTTGTAAAGGAGCATTCAACAATTTTGCTTTAACATGATCAGGCAGATTTTGCTCTTTGAGCCAAGCATGCCTTCTTAGCACAGACCCAGTTACAGCAGCCCTGCAAGAGGCATCCAAAAAATCAAAACCACATTGCAAAGTATGTTTTCCAACTTGTTCAGCTGAATTGCAATAAATCCTGTAAATCTTTGTTTTCCACACAGTCAGAAATTAACATCATTTTTTTGTTTAAGCAGTCTCATGATATGCTGCTGATATTTTAGCATATGAAATTGACAGTTTAAAGACCTGATTGCCAAGGTTTGTAAACCTTCTTTCCCAATCTATCCAGAGCCCTGGAATCTCTATCAGAAGGGGTAGGATTTTTAGCAGTAGAAGCTTTAATGCCCTTGGGACCCTGAGAAATGGTTTCAGGGTCTGCAACAGAATTTTTGAAAAGGAATTTGTGGGAGTCAGAAACCCTGTAGTATCTGTCTGGCATACAAGGAGCCGGAGGCAGAGAATCAGGAGCCATACTAGATTCTGAAAAAAACAAACAATGTCTAGAACAGGAGGTATAGCCAAAGGCCTATGCTGAGGAAGAAGAAGAAAATCTCTAAGTCTCTTTTTAGATTCAGAGAAATAGTACAGTTGTGTACACTTACCATAAATGTAGATGTTCAATTGTATTCACTGTTACATTTGGGTAATCCTGTTGGCAGGTTGCCCTCAGTCTGCCTGAATTCCAAAGTCTTGGGTCCTGCGTCGGCCGCTGTCACCCATTCCCTGACATCAGGTCATCAGGGGTATAAAAGAAGCAGCCAATGCCATTTTCTTCAGCTTTTCTTGCCCCAGATGTCAGGTGCCCCCAAAAAAGGGTAGCCAAACTTTATATATATATTCATAAATACACCAATATAAATTTTACCTTCATTTATAAGCAAATACACCACATAGGTAGTATAAATCAGAGAAGGACAGATAGATCCAAAAGAAAAAAGGGGGAAGGTGGGTGGGTAACCTGTCCTGGACTGCAACAGTGAATACACTCGAACATCTCCATTGATGGTAAGTGTACACAACTGTACTATGTTCTTCATGTTTCACTGTTGGTCATTACATTTGGGTAGAGTCCCAAAGCTATGGTTGGGAGGCTGGAACTAGACAGCAGTAGGAGTGGCTATGAAGCCCTGCAGGTCTGCAGTGGCAAAGCCTGCCCTGAATTTAGAGTAGAGTGGAAGATGATAATGCTTTGTGAAGGTGTGCATTGAACTCCAAGTAGCCGCCTCTAAAATGTCTCTGGTTGGCACTCCCCTGAGAAAGGCTGCTGAGGTGGCTGCAGCTCTGGTGGAATGAGGCCTAATGCCCTTAGGCACTGGTTTGCCATGGTGTAAGTAGCAGAAACGAATGCAGTGGCCTAACCACTTAGAAATAGTCTGTTTTGAGATAGGCTTTCCTTGCGATCCTGCAGCATATGCCACTAGTAATTGCTGTCTTACTGAAAGCTTTGGTTCTTTCCAAGTAGAATCTAAGCTGCCTGTGTATGTCCAGTGAATGCAGAATTATCTCCCCTTTGTACTGTGGATTTGGGTAAAAGGTTGGCAGATAGACGGCTTGGTTAAGAGCAACATTGGACACTACTTTAGGCATAAATGTTGGGCTGGTCTTGAGGGAGACCCTGTCTGGATGAAAAATGATGAAAGGTTCCACAGCCATGAGTGCCTGTAGCTCTGAAACTCTTTTTGCAGAAGAAATTGCCAAGAACAGACCTGTTTTCCAAGATAAAAACTTCATATCAGCAGTAGCAGCTGGTTCAAGGGGAGGCAGTGTGAGTTTTTCCAAGACATAGTTGAGGTCCCATGCGGGTATTGGTAGTCTCCCTGGGGGTCATAAATATTTGGCTCCTCTGAGGTACTGCCTTAATAAAGGGTGAGAAAAAAGTGGTAGCTCTGTATTGTAATGCGCCGAAATGGCAGAGGCATGAATTTTAATTGATGAAAAAGATAGGCCTTTGTCCAGCATCTCAGTTAAGTATTGCAAAATCTGAGGAATATTTGGTACCGCTGTATCAGTTCCTTGTGCCTGGTTCCAGGCACAGAATCTCTTCCATTTTCCAGCATAAAATTTTCTAGTACTAGGCCTTCTGGCTTCCAAAATGACATCCATCACAGCTTTGCTGAGTGGTGTTTTTTGTATGACTACATTATCTGCCATGCTGCCAAGTTTAATGTCCTGAGTTGGCTGTGCAGGATCTGACTGTTTTGCTGGGACAGTAGTTGAGGTATTTGAGGTAAGGTCCAAGATGGGTATAGAGATAAGTTCCTTAGTATTGGATACCAGTACTGGCGTGGCCTGTCTGGGGCAATCAGTATCATCTGTGGCTTCTCCTGTCTCATGTCTGACCTTTAGGAGCACCTTGGGGAGGAGAGGCAGTGGAGGAAAGGCATTTACTGATAGGATTTTCCAGCTGAAGGATAGGGCGTCCACTTTCCATGCTTGTCTGTGACAAGTCCTTGTGCAGAATCTTTTTAGTTGATAATTGAGAGGGGAGGCAAATAGATCTATGTCCGGGCATCCCCATTTCCTTGTTATCGTACTGAAGACTTGTGGATCCAGCTTCCACTCGTGGGGATCCATGAGGTTTCTGCTTAGTTCGTCTGCCAGGGTATTTTCCTTTCCTGGCAGGAATTGTGCCTGCAGATGTAGTTGGCAAGTCAAAGCTGTGTCCCACAAGTTCATGGCTAGTCTGCAAAGTGGGTAAGAATGTGTGCCCCCCTGCTTGTTTATATACCACATGACCGTGGTGGTGTCTGTCTATCAGTAGTTGTCCCGGTTGAAGTTAGTCCTCAAAGGCTGTCAGTGCATTTTGAACAACTAACATCTCTTTTTGATTTATATGCAGATGCATTTGGTTTGAGGACCATGTGCCCTGAATGCATCTTCCTGCCATGTGGGCTACCCAGGCATAGTCTGATGCATCCGTTGTTAGTGTCTGCCTGGCTGGAGGTAGTGTGAAAGGCTGTCCCCTGTTCTGGTGACAAGCCTTTGCCCACCATCGAAACTCCTGTTGCAGTGTGGCAATGTTGGGTCCAAACACATTTTCGGTACCACTGAAGTTTCCTCATATGCAATCTTGCATATGGAATTAGTAGGATGCAGGAGGCCATGAAGCCCAAAGCTAAATATGAAATTGACAGTTTAAGGCCCTTATAGCCAAAGTTGCAGATGTGTAAACCTTTTTTCCCCATCTATCCAGTGCCCTTGAATCTCTGTCAGACGGGGTTGGGTTTTTTGCAGTGGAAGCCTTAACTCCCTTTGGACCCTGTGAAATAGAAACCCTGCTGCTGACCCAGAAACTAACAAGAAATTTGTGTGAGTCAGGAACCCTGTCATATCTGTCAGGCTTAACAGGAGCTGGGGGTAAGGAGTCAGGGGTTAGACTAGACTCCGAAAATACATCATCTACAATGCCTAACACAGGTGGAATGGCTAGAGGCCTGTGCTGAGGTAGTAAAAGAAAATCCCCAAGTCTCTTTTTAGATTCTGAAAAATCTTGGCTCACCCAGCAGAAATGCTCCCTCATGGTATGCAAGGTTTCCCCAAAGGAATAGTCCTCAGGAGGAGATGGTGAAGGTATAGATTCTTCAGCATCAGAATCCTCATAGGGGGGAAGAGAATATTCCTGATCAGAAGAGGAATCAGAAGAAACAGAAACCTGATCTGAAGATTCATAGTCAGTGTCTTGCCTAGGCCTCTTATCAGGAGGGGGATGGGAACCCCTGATCAAGGTAATCAAGTCTTCGGCCATTTTGAGCATCTGTTTTTTGGGCATAGAGGTCTGTCCATGTGGCTCTTGAGTTTGTTTCCTTGCTTTAGAAGGTGCTTTAGTCTTTGCCTTTGAAGCTGTAGTCATTTTAATGTAAAGATGTTTAGGTCTGAATACACCCTTAGAAGCTGGTGCCTGCTCAGCAGCTCTGGACCCATCTGAGGGATTAGCGTCCGAGGTTCCAATACCTTGAGTATCCAGTGGCATGGCTGACTCCACGTGGGAGACGGTAGCAGCCTGTGACTCCAAAGTAGCGGGCGTCAGGGGCTGCGAAAGCGCCTCACTGAGAACCGGCGACTGGCTTAGGAGAAGCCTCATTGTCGGTTTTGGGCCTCGGTTGTTTTTCTTTATCCTTTTCTTTGTGTTTTTTGTAAACTCCGGTAGTCGGATGGCTATCCGACGACATTTCAGGGTAATTAAACCGGCGTCCAAAAAAGTTAAAAGGAAAATCATACCGACGCTTAATAATGCGTTAGTTAAATCTAGCAGAAAATCGACAACCAGTAACGTTGTGATCAGGGCCTAGGCAAGGAATACAGTAAGAATGAAAATCCTTATGAGGTATTTGCTTTCCACAAGAAATACAATTATTAACTTTTTCTAACATCGGTCTGGAGCAAGAAAAAAGTTTCCCCAACGGGGTACTTAGCTTTATTGAAGACTTCAGATCTGAAACTCAAACACGAAAATCTCAGGAGTCAGCCGACCGGCACTTGTGAACTGCTTCTGCTTCGGGCACCACTCGGTAAGAAAGACTGAAGAAAATGGCATCGGCTGCTTCTTTTATACCCTGACGACCTGACGTCAGGGAATGGGCGACAGTGGCCGACGCAGGACCGAAGACTTTGGAATTCAGGCCGACTGAGGGCAACCTGCCAGCAGGATTACCCAAATGCAATGACTGCAACAGTGAAACACGAAGACCATCCTGACTTTCCCAGTGGAAATGTTCCCTTAAGGTATGTAAAGTTTCTCCAAAAGAAAAATACTCAGGGGAAGAAGCAGAAGGAATGGAATCTTCTGCATCAGAATCCTCATAAGTAGGTATAGACAATTCCTGTTTGTTAGAAGAGTCAGAAGAAATAGAATACTGTTCAGAAGATTCAAAATCAATGTCTTGCCTAGGCCTCTTAGAAGGGGGGGGGTTTGGCTACCCCGATCAGAGTAATTAAATCTTCACCCATTTTGATCATTTGTTTTTTAGGCATAGGGGCCTGCACATGTGGCACAGGCGTCGTTTTTTTAGGTATAGGTCAAGATTCTGACCTTAATTTTGAAGATGGTGTCGGTCTAATATACAAATCAGTACTTCCGAAAACACCCTCAGAAGCTGATGCCTGCACAGCGGCTCCAGACCCATCCAAGGTAGAGACATCCGCGGGTTCCATAATTGAAGCATCTCGCTGCATACCAGACTCCGAATAGGTCTCAGTAGAGGCCTGCGAATCAGAAGTAGTGGGTATCAGGGGCTGCGAAAGCACCTCAATGAGTACCGGCGAACTGGCGACTGACTTAGGAGAAGTGTCGTCGGCAGTTTTGAACCTCAACGACCCGTCTCTTTCTCTCTGCGTTTTTTAGGTATTCTGGTAGTCAGATTGCTAACCGACGACATTTCTGGATAACTAAAGAGCGAGCCAAAATATTTAGAAGCAAAAATGTACCGACGTTTGATAGTGCGTTGATTAAATAAAGCACAAAACCAACAGCAAGGTACATTGTGGTCAGGGCCTAGGCAAGGAATACAGTACAAATGAAAATCCTTATGAGGTATTTGCTTCCCGCAAGTAATGCAATTATTAACTTTTACTGACATCAGTAAGGAGCAAGAAAAAGTTTCCCCAACAGGGTACTTAGCTTTTTAGTTGAAGACTTCAGATATGAAACTCGAAATCGAAAATTTCAGGAGTTGGCCGACCGGCACTTGCGAACTGCTTCTGCTTTAGGCACTGCACGGCAAGAAAGACTGATGTAATGGCATCGGCTGCATGTTTTATACCCCTGACGACCAGACATCATGGAAGAAGGGACAGCAACCGACGCAGGACCCAAGACTTTGTTAATCAGGCCGACTGAGGGCAACCTGCCAGCAGATTACCCAAACATAATGACTGCAACAGTGAAACACAAAGAATATCTGATTTTGATCTGTTGTTATTAAACTCTACAGTTGTGCCACCTTTGTGCAGTGGTATGATGTAGCATTTCTTCCACAGTGATCGGATGTAAATTTCTGCTATGGACCTGTTAATTAGTATGGACACAGGGAAGGCTAAGACTTCTGTGGCCATTTTTAGTTAGTCTGATGGCAGCTGGTCTACAGCTATGGACACCGCTTTTAGTTTAAAGAGCAAATTCATTACAAGTTAGGTGAGTACAGGACTAAAACTCAAGAGGTGTGTGTGTGGTTTTCATTGGACAGGGGTGGGAGGGCAAATGTATTAATGTCCAAGAGAGATGATACTGACTGTATATTGTAGGAATTAAACAGTGTGAGGAGAGAGTCTGTCGTATTATCTGTTTTTGGAGAGGGAGTGGTGGTATTGCCAGGGTAGAGTAGTTTATTACATAGTGACCAAAAAGTTTTGGGTTGTTTTTATGTTTATCCTGTTTGACGGGGAGTTTTGCAAGGTTTCTAAGATGTCTAAATTGCTGGAAGGCAGTTTGAGTTAAATTTTTATAACCGTTTTCTAGGTTTTATCCCATTTTTTTTTTTTTTTTTGCTTCTTTTGTCAAAAATAGTGCGGGGTTAGATGTTACTCATTACATACTGGTGCTAGATTATTTAAGGTCTGTAAGAATATGCTATTAAAGTGTTCTACAGCATTATCTAGTAACATTGTACTAAGTACATTCCAGTTGTATAGTTTGTGTTTTATTGAAAATATCTTGGGTGAAATTGGTTGCATTTCATATATGATCATAGATAATATGTTTTTTAGGCTATGGTGAGTTTTAATGGCAAAACTTGATATGTGGTCACTTAGTGTATCAGAGAGGCAGTCTACTTTTGTCAGTTTGTCAGACTTGTTTATAAGAATCCAGTCTAATGTTGAGTGTCTCCCTGAAATTTTACTGACTCTAGTAGGTGTGGTTAACTGTCTGAAGTTATACAAGTTTATGGATTTAGTGGAAGTAGTGGAATTTATTAGTTGCCAGTCTATATCTCCAAGTATTATAGTTAAATGGTTAAATTTGTTGGGATATCCAACAGAGAATGCTTTCAGCAGTATCAATGTTATTCCCTGGTGGTATATAAATTGCTGTTAAACATATAGGTTTTCCTACTGTTGGTATTGCATTTGTGGGCAAACCTGTGCAACGTTGCACTCCATGTGAGGTTTAATTTACAGCAACAGTTTGCTACTTTTATTTATTTATTTTAACTAAAAGCTGAGCGCCATAGAGCTCTGTGCAGGCAGGGTTTAAAATGTAGTAACTGTTAGATACATTTGTAACAAAAATTTGCTACGGTTTATAACAAGACATATAACAATGGAGGAGGGTTAGGGTTGGAAACAGAAGATAGACCAGAACGGCTAGGCAGGAGGAAGGGGGAATGTGTTATGCATGTGGCGGTAAAGGAACATCTGTTTTTTTATTTTTGTTCTTAAGTGGAAAAGCTGGTTGGGGGGGTGAGAATCTAATATACCAATAGCTACAAAGTAGCAATCGGCTTCACACAGCAAAGTTTTTTTTTGTTTTTATTGGCTGTTCATCTAAAGAGCTGAGGGTGTGGGGCACCACTTCATGGTACTGGCACAGGGCGCTGGTTGAACCAACTACTCTTCTGACAAAACATTCCTCATACTTTCACAATTTGTCAGAACAAACTTAAAGATATGAACCTGACAATTCAAAATTCTGAAAAACCAAAGTTGCAGATGTATAAGCGTTTTATCCCAACCTATCAATTATGTTCCCCTCCTTATCAGAAAGAGGATTGGAATTAAGTGCTTAGTAGCAGTATTTACTTTTTATTTTACATTTGTTGCCTGGGAAAGTCCAACGGGACTAGGTCCATTTTCAGTGGAGGCCCAGGGAGAAAAGCTCCAGATTGGTTATCAAATACTAATATATTTATACAGAGTTGTAAAAACAAACAAGGTACATTATACATCAAACAATCAGATATTCACATTGAACTACAGAGACTGTCAGAACACTTTTAAGCAATTAGATACATTACAAATAGCAAGGATTAGGAGGTACATTCAGTCTGGAAAAATAGCTGTTCATAGGTAGGTACTAGGCTATTGGCCCAAGGGCCTACGTAAGCCTACCCAGCAAGGTTCCATAGCTTACACCACCCAAGAAAGTTATTTTCCTGTGCCATTGTCCAGCAGAGAGACAGAAGTGATCTCTGGGATGTATTTCCTGTTTACCATCCACTCACGAATTTTCTTGAAGAGTGCTAATGAAGAACTTTGCTTGACATAAGATGGGTAGCTTGTTCCAGAGTATAGGAAGTCTTTGGGACAGCAATCTATCCCTCCAGCGTGTCCTGTTTATTGTGGTGACAAGGTTTAGGTTCCTAGAGCGTGTAGCTCAGAGGGATTGGGATTTCTTTAGGTGTAGCACGTCCAACAGCTATGGGTTTGACATAGCTTTATATGTTAGGCAGAGATCACCTCGGAGTAGGCGATATGCTACGGAGTAAAGCTGGAGTTTTTTGAGGAGGTAAGTGTAGGGCATTTGTTTGAGGCCAATAAACCTCTTTGTGAGGTACTTCTGTGGCCTTTCCAGCTGCTGCAGATGTCTTGTGAGGTACATTCCAAAAGGGGCGTTGTACTCCATAATGGGTCTAATGAATGACGAGTATAGGGGAACAATGACCTCTTTTTTTCCTGGATGAGAACCCTTTTATGATGGTGTGCCACGTAGTAGGACTTCCTGACTACTGTGGCGATATGACTATCAAAGGAGAGACTACTGTCCACCTGGGTCCCAAATTCTCTTATCACGCATTCGGTGTTAACTGCTGCCTATGTGGTAGTTCATGGGTACAGAGTTTTTACCAAAGGGGATGACACTGTACTTTTTGGCATTGAGCTTGAGGCCATGGCTCTGACACCAGGCATCTGTCTCAGTGAGGCCCTTCTGTAGGATGTCCACCATCATTTGGGGACTTGACTATGGCGCCTAGTTTGCAGTCATCTGCGAACTTTGTTAGCCAGAGGCCTTCTGTGTTAGCCTGTACTTCAGAGAAGTAGATATCAAACAGGAGAGGTCCCAGGATGTAACCCTGTGGTACTCCACTTGTCACTGCTTTGAGGTCAGACTTGGAGTCTGCAACTTTTACAGTATGGGTTCAGTCAGTGAGCCAGTTGGCAACCCATCTTGTGACGTGGGGATTTATACCTAGTTCAGTGAGTTTAGCTATAATTCCAGAATGGGGGATGGTGTTGAAAGCCTTGGTGAGGTCAAGATAGGCTGTGTAAACCACCGTACCCTCATCCACGGCTTTGGTGACTGCCTCAATGAAGTCGATCAGGTTCAGGAGGCATGATCTGCCTTTCACAAACCCGAACTGGGCGGGATCCAGAGTTTGGAGGCTACCAATGTCTTTGTTTATGAGTTCCATGATGATACGTTCCATGGCCTTGCAGACCAGGCTCGTCAGGGTAATAGGTCGATAGTTCCCGGGATCAGTGGTGGCTCCCCCTTTGTGGAGTGGGATAACTGCTGCTGTGCACCATTCAGTGGGCACAAAGCCTGATGCGAGGTTATTATTGAAC